>NW_027467777.1:31293961-31402919 GCF_004210375.1 Tachypleus tridentatus | reverse complement strand
TAAACCACTGGTAAATAGATATAAATATCCTAAAAACAGAACTCTTGTGGTAAACCACTGTTAAATAGGATAAATATCCTAAAAACAGAACCAGTGGTAAACCACTGGCAAAAATAGATAAATATCCTAAAAAACAGAACTCTGTGGTAAACCACTGGTAAATAGATAAATATCCTAAAATAGAACTCTTGTGGTAAACCACTGTTAAAAAGGATAAATATCCTAAAAAACAGAACTCAGGTGGTAAACCACTGGTAAATAGATAAATATCCTAAAACAGAACTCCTGAAAAAAAGTGGTAAAAAACCACTGTGGTAAAATAGATAAATATCCTAAAAACAGAACTCTAGTGGTAAACCACTGTTAAAAAAGGATAAATATCCTAAAACAGAACTCTTGTGGTAAACCACTGTTAAAAAGGATAAATATCCTAAAAATAGAACTGTAGTGGTAAACCACTGGTAAATAGATAAATATCCTAAAAACAGAACTCTAGTGGTAAACCACTGTTAAATAGATAAATATCCTAAAAACAGAACTCCAGTGGTAAACCACTGTTAAAAAGGATAAATATCCTAAAAACAGAACTCTTGTAGTGGTAAACCACTGGTAAATAGATAAATATCCTAAAAAACAGAACTCTTGTGGTAAACCACTAAAAAGGATAAATATCCTAAAAACAGAACTTGTGGTAAACCACTGGTGTGGTAAACCACTGTGGTAAATAGATAAATATCCTAAAAAGAACTCTAGTGGTAAACCACTGGTAAATAGATAAATATCCTAAAAACAGAACTCTGTGTGGTAAACCACTGGTAAATAGATAAATATCCTAAAACAGAACTCAGTGGTAAAACCACTGTTAAAAAAGGATAAATATCCTAAAACAGAACTGTAGTGGTAAACCACTGGTAAAATAGATAAATATCCTAAAACAGAACTGTAGTGGTAAACCACTGGTAAAATAGATAAATATCCTAAAAACAGAACTCTAGTGGTAAACCACTGGTAAAATAGATAAATATCCTAAAAACAGAACTGTAGTGGTAAACCACTGTTAAAAAAGTGGTAAAACCACTGGTAAATATCCTAGAACAAACTGATAAACTGTAAAGGATAAATATCCTAAAACAGAACTTGTGGTAAAACGTATAAATCCTAAAAATAGAACTGGTAAACTGGTAAATAGATAAATATCCTAAAAAACAGAACTCTTGTGGTAAACCACTGTGGTAAAACCACTGGTAAAATATAGATAAATATCCTAAAACAGAACTCTAAACCAGTGGTAAAACCACTGTTAAAATAGATAAATATCCTAAAAACAGAACTGTGGTAAAACTGTTAAAAAGGAACTGTAGTGGTAAACCACTGGTAAATAGATAAATATCCTAAAACAGAACTGGTAAAAAAGGATAAATATCCAAAAACAGAACTGTAGTGGTAAAACCACTGGTAAATAGATAAATATCCTAAAAACAGAACTCTTGTGGTAAACCACTGTTAAAAAGGATAAATATCCTAAAAACAGAACTGTAGTGGTAAACCACTGGTAAATAGATAAACCAGAACAGTGGTAGTGGTAAACCACTGTTAAAAAAAAAGGATAAATATCCTAAAACAGAAGTAAAAACCACTGTAGGACCTGGTAAACCACTGGTAAATAGATAAATATCCTAAAAACAGAACTCTTGTGGTAAACCACTGTTAAAAAGGATAAATATCCTAAAACAGAACTGTAGTGGTAAAACCACTGTAAATAGATAAATATCCTAAAAATAGAACTGGTAAATAGATAAATATCCTAAAAACAGAACCAGTGGTAAACCACTGTTAAAAGGATAAATATCCTAAAACAGAACTCTTGTGGTAAAAAAGGATAAATATCCTAAAAACAGAACTGTTGTGGTAAACCACTGGTAAATAGATAAATATCCTAAAAACAGAACTCTAGTGGTAAACCACTGGTAAATAGATAAATATCCTAAAAACAGAACTTAGTGGTAAACCACTGGTAAATAGATAAATATCCTAAAACAGAACTCTAGTGGTAAACCACTGGTAAATAGATAAATATCCTAAAACAGAACTCTAGTGGTAAACCACTGTTAAAAAGGATAAATATCCTAAAAACAGAACTGTAGTGGTAAACCACTGGTAAATAGATAAATATCCTAAAAACAGAACTGTAGTGGTAAACCACTGGTAAATAGATAAATATCCTAAAAACAGAACTCTAATGTGGTAAACCACTGTTAAATAGATAAATATCCTAAAAACAGAACTCTAGTGGTAAACCACTGGTAGGTAAATGTCCTAAAAACAGAACTCTTGTGGTAAACCACTGGTAAAAAAGGATAAATATCCTAAAAACAGAACTCCAGTGGTAAACCACTGATAAATGTAAATAGATAAATATCCTAAAAACAGAACTCTTGTGGTAAAACCACTGGTAAATAGATAAATATCCTAAAAACAGAACTGTAGTGGTAAACCACTGGTAAGTGATAAATGTCCTAAAAACAGAACTCTAAACCACTGGTAAAAGGATAAATATCCTAAAAACAGTGGTAAACCACTGGTAAATAGATAAATATCCTAAAACAGAACTCTTGTGGTAAACCACTGGTAAAAAGGATAAATATCCTAAAACAGAACTCTTGTGGTGGTAAACCACTGTTAAAAAGATAAATATCCTAAAAACAGAACTCTTGTGGTAAACCACTGTTAAAAAAGATAAATATCCAAAAAACAGAACTGTAGTGGTAAACCACTGGTAAAATAGATAAATATCCTAAAAACAGAACTCTAGTGGTAAACCACTGGTAAATAGATAAATATCCCAGAACTCTTGTGGTAAAAAGGATAAAATCCTAAAAAACAGAACTGTAGTGGTAAAACCACTGGTAAATAGATAAATATCCTAAAACAGAACTCTAGTGGTGGATAAATATCCTAAAAAACAGAACTAAACCACTGGTAAATAGTGGTAAACCACTGTTAAAAAGATAAATATCCTAAAAAAACAGAACTCTGTGGTAAACCACTGGTAAATAGATAAATATCCTAAAAAACAGAACTCTAGTGGTAAACCACTGTTAAATAGATAAATATCCTAAAACAGAACTCAGTGGTAAACCACTGGTAAAAAAGGATAAATATCCTAAAAACAGAACTGTAGTGGTAAACCACTGGTAAAACTAAAACTGAACTCCAGTGGTAAACCACTGTTAAAAAGGATAAATATCCTAAAAATAGAACTCTTGTGGTAAACCACTGGTAAATAGATAAATATCCAAAAACAGAACTGTAGTGGTAAACCACTGTTAAAAAGGATAAATATCCTAAAAACAGAACTGTAGTGGTAAACCACTGTTAAATAGATAAATATCCTAAAAACAGAACTCTAGTGGTAAACCACTGTTAAATAGATAAATATCCTAAAAAACAGAACTCTAGTGGTAAAACCACTGATAAATATCCTAAATAGATAAATATCCTAAAAACAGAACTCTAAAAAACAGTGGTAAACCACTGGTAAAATAGATAAATATCCTAAAAACAGAACTCTAGTGGTAAACCACTGGTAAATAGATAAATATCCTAAAAACAGAACTGTAGTGGTAAACCACTGGTAAAGGATCCCAGTGGTAAACCACTGTTAAATAGATAAAACAGAACTCCAGTGGTAAAACCACTGGTAAATAGATAAATATCCTAAAAACAGAACTCTTGTGGTAAACCACTGGTAGATAAAACCACTGGTAAAATAGATAAATATCCTAAAAAACAGAACTCTAGTGGTAAACCACTGGTAAATAGATAAATATCCTAAAACAGAACTCTAGTGGTAAACCACTGTTAAATAGGATAAATATCCTAAAAACAGAACTGTAGTGGTAAACCACTGTTAAATAGATAAATATCCTAGTGGTAAACCACTGGTAAAATAGATAAATATCCTAAAAACAGAACTCTAGTGGTAAACCACTGGTAAATAGATAAATATCCTAAAACAGAACTCTTGTGGTAAACCACTGGTAAATAGATAAATATCCTAAAAAACAGAACTCTAGTGGTAAACCACTGGTAAATAGATAAATATCCTAAAAACAGAACTCCAGTGGTAAACCACTGGTAAAAAGGATAAATATCCTAAAACAGAACTTAGTGGTAAACCACTGTTAAATAGATAAATATCCTAAAAACAGAACTCCAGTGGTAAACCACTGTTAAAAAAAGGATAAATATCCTAAAAATAGAACTGTAGTGGTAAACCACTGGTAAATAGATAAATATCCTAAAAACAGAACTCCAGTGGTAAACCACTGGTAAATAGATAAATATCCTAGAAAACAGAACTCTAGTGGTAAACCACTGGTAAAAAAAATGTCCTAAAAGGATAAATATCCAAAAAAACAGAACTGTAGTGGTAAACCACTGGTAAATAGATAAATATCCTAAAAACAGAACTCTTGTGGTAAACCACTGTTAAATAGGATAAATATCCTAAAAACAGAACTGTAGTGGTAAACCACTGGTAAATAGATAAATATCCAAAAAACAGAACTCACAGTGGTAAACCACTGGTAAATAGATAAATATCCTAAAACAGAACTCTTGTGGTAAACCACTGGTAAATAGATAAATATCCTAAAACAGAACTCTAGTGGTAAACCACTGGTAAATAGATAAATATCCTAAAAACAGAACTCTTGTGGTAAACCACTGGTAAAGGATAAATATCCTAAAAACAGAACTCTTGTGGTAAACCACTGGTAAATAGATAAATATCCTAAAAACAGAACTCTAGTGGTAAACCACTGTTAAAAAAGGATAAATATCCTAAAAACAGAACTAGTGGTAAACCACTGGTAAATAGATAAATATCCTAAAAACAGAACTCCAGTGGTAAACCACTGTTAAAAAAGGATAAATATCCTAAAAACAGAACTCTTGTGGTAAACCACTGGTAAAATAGATAAATATCCTAAAAACAGAACTCTTGTGGTAAACCACTGGTAAATAGATAAATATCCTAAAACAGAACTCTAGTGGTAAACCACTGTTAAAAGGATAAATATCCTAAAAACAGAACTGTAGTGGTAAACCACTGGTAAATAGATAAATATCCTAAAACAGAACTCTTGTGGTAAACCACTGTTAAAAGGATAAATATCCTAAAAATAGAACTCTTGTGGTAAACCACTGGTAAATAGATAAATATCCTAAAAACAGAACTGTAGTGGTAAACCACTGGTAAATAGATAAATATCCTAAAACAGAACTCTTGTGGTAAACCACTGGTAAATAGATAAATATCCTAAAAACAGAACTCTTGTGGTAAACCACTGTTAAAAAGGATAAATATCCAAAAAACAGAACTCTTGTGGTAAACCACTGGTAAATAGATAAATATCCTAAAAAACAGAACTCTAGTGGTAAACCACTGGTAAATAGATAAATATCCAAAAAAACAGAACTCTAAAACAGAACCCAGTGGTAAACCACTGGTAAATAGATAAATATCCTAAAACAGAACTCTAGTGGTAAACCACTGGTAAATAGATAAATATCCTAAAAACAGAACTGTAGTGGTAAACCACTGGTAAATAGATAAATATCCTAAAACAGAACTCCAGTGGTAAACCACTGGTAAATAGATAAATATCCTAAAAAAAACAGAACTGGTAAAAATAGATAAATGGTAAAACAGAACTCTTGTGGTAAAATAGATAAATATCCTAAAAACAGAACTCTAGTGGTAAACCACTGGTAAATAGATAAATATCCTAAAAACAGAACTCTAGTGGTAAACCACTGGTAAATAGATAAATATCCTAAAAAACAGAACTCCAGTGGTAAACCACTGTTAAAAGGATAAATATCCTAAAAACAGAACTGTAGTGGTAAACCACTGGTAAATAGATAAATATCCTAAAAAAAAAACAGAACTCTAGTGGTAAACCACTGGTAAATAGATAAATATCCTAAAAACAGAACTGTAGTGGTAAACCACTGGTAAATAGATAAATATCCTAAAAAAACAGAACTCTAGTGGTAAACCACTGGTAAATAGATAAATATCCTAAAAACAGAACTCTCAGTGGTAAACCACTGTTAAAATAGGATAAATATCCTGTAAAAACAGAACTCAGTGGTAAACCACTGGTAAATAGATAAATATCCTAAAAACAGAACTCTTAGTGGTAAACCACTGGTAAAATAGATAAATATCCTAAAAACAGAACTCTAGTGGTAAACCACTGGTAAATAGATAAATATCCTAAAACAGAACTCTAGTGGTAAACCACTGTTAAATAGATAAATATCCTAAAAACAGAACTTGTGGTAAACCACTGGTAAATAGATAAATATCCTAAAAACAGAACTCTAGTGGTAAACCACTGTTAAAAGGATAAATATCCTAAAACAGAACTCTAGTGGTAAACCACTGGTAAATAGATAAATATCCTAAAAAAACAGAAAGTGGTAAACCACTGTAAAAAACAGAACTCCTAGGTGGTAAACCACTGGTAAAAATAGATAAATATCTAAAAAAAAACAGAACTGTTAAGTGGTAAACCACTGGTAAACCAAAATAGATAAATATCCTAAAAACAGAACTCTAGTGGTAAACCACTGTTAAATAGATAAATATCCTAAAAACAGAACTAAACCACTGGTGGTAAACCACTGGTAAATAAAAGGATAAATATCCTAAAAACAGAACTCTTGTGGTAAACCACTGGTAAATAGATAAATATCCAAAAAAACTCAGAACTCCTAAAAACAGAACTGTGGTAAACCACTGGTAAATAGATAAAAGGATAGAATATCCTGGTAAACCACTGGTAAAAATAGATAAGTGGTAAACCACTGGTAAAATAGATAAATATCCTAAAAAACAGAACTCTAGTGGTAAACCACTGGTAAATAGATAAATATCCTAAAACAGAACTCTAGTGGTAAACCACTGTAAAAAAGGATAAATATCCTAAAAACAGAACTCTAGTGGTGGTAAACCACTGTTAAAAAGGATAAATATCCTAAAAACAGAACTGTAGTGGTAAACCACTGGTAAATAGATAAATATCCTAAAAACAGAACTCTTGTGGTAAACCACTGTTAAAAAGGATAAATATCCTAAAAAACAGAACTCTAGTGGTAAACCACTGGTAAATAGATAAATATCCTAAAAACAGAACTCTAGTGGTAAACCACTGTTAAAAAGGATAAATATCCTAAAAAACAGAACTGTAGTGGTAAACCACTGGTAAATAGATAAATATCCTAAAAACAGAACTCTAGTGGTAAACCACAGATAAATATCCTAAAAACAGAACTGTAGTGGTAAACCACTGGTAAATAGATAAATATCCTAAAACAGAACTCTTGTGGTAAACCACTGTTAAATAGATAAATATCCTAAAAACAGAACTCTAGTGGTAAACCACTGGTAAATAGATAAATATCCTAAAACAGAACTCTTGTGGTAAACCACTGGTAAAAAAGGATAAATATCCTAAAAACAGAACTGTAGTGGTAAACCACTGGTAAATAGATAAATATCCTAAAAACAGAACTCCAGTGGTAAACCACTGTTAAAAAGGATAAATATCCTAAAAACAGAACTGTAGTGGTAAACCACTGGTAAATAGATAAATATCCTAAAACAGAACTCTAGTGGTAAACCACTGTTAAATAGGATAAATATCCTAAAACAGAACTGTAGTGGTAAACCACTGGTAAATAGATAAATATCCTAAAACAGAACTCTTGTGGTAAACCACTGGTTAAAAAGATAAATATCCTAAAAACAGAACTGTAGTGTGGTAAACCACTGGTAAATAGATAAATATCCTAAAAACAGAACTCTTGTGGTAAACCACTGTTAAAAAAGGATAAATATCCTAAAACAGAACTGTGTGGTAAACCACTGGTAAATAGATAAATATCCTAAAAACAGAACTCTTGTGGTAAACCACTGGTAAAATAGATAAATATCCTAAAAACAGAACTCTAGTGGTAAACCACTGGTAAATGATAAATATCCTAAAAACAGAACTGTAGTGGTAAACCACTGTTAAATAGATAAATATCCTAAAAAACAGAACTCTAGTGGTAAACCACTGGTAAATAGATAAATATCCTAAAAACAGAACTCTTGTGGTAAACCACTGGTAAATAGATAAATATCCTAAAAACAGAACTCTAGTGGTAAACCACTGTTAAATAGATAAATATCCTAAAACAGAACTCTAGTGGTAAACCACTGGTAAATAGATAAATATCCTAAAACAGAACTCTAGTGGTAAACCACTGTTAAATAGATAAATATCCTAAAACAGAACTCTAGTGGTAAACCACTGTTAAATAGATAAATATCCTAAAAACAGAACTCTAGTGGTAAACCACTGGTAAATAGATAAATATCCTAAAAACAGAACTCAGTGGTAAACCACTGGTAAATAGATAAATATCCTAAAACAGAACTCTTGTGGTAAACCACTGTTAAAAGGATAAATATCCTAAAAACAGAACTCTTGTGGTAAACCACTGGTAAATAGATAAATATCCTAAAAAACAGAACTCTAGTGGTAAACCACTGTTAAATAGATAAATATCCTAAAAAAACAGAACTCTAGTGGTAAACCACTGTTAAAATAGATAAATATCCTAAAACAGAACTCTAGTGGTAAACCACTGTTAAATAGATAAATATCCTAAAACAGAACTCTAGTGGTAAACCACTGGTAAATAGATAAATATCCTAAAACAGAACTCTAGTGGGTAAATAGAAATCCTAAAAACAGAACTCTAGTGGTAAACCACTGTTAAATAGATAAATATCCTAAAAACAGAACTCTAGTGGTAAACCACTGTTAAATAGATAAATATCCTAAAAACAGAACTCTAGTGGTAAACCACTGGTAAATAGATAAATATCCTAAAACAGAACTCTTGTGGTAAAATAAATAGATAAATATCCTAAAAACAGAACTCTAGTGGTAAACCACTGTTAAAAAAGGATAAATATCCTAAAAACAGAACTCTAGTGGTAAACCACTGGTAAATAGATAAATATCCTAAAAACAGAACTCAAAAACAGAAGTGGTAAACCACTGTTAAAAAGGATAAATATCCTAAAAACAGAACTCTAGTGGTAAACCACTGGTAAATAGATAAATATCCTAAAACAGAACAGAAGTGGTAAACCACTGTTAAAAAAGGATAAATATCCTAAAAACAGAACTCTAGTGGTAAACCACTGGTAAATAGATAAATATCCTAAAACAGAACTCTCTAGTGGTAAACCACTGGTAAATAGATAAATATCCTAAAAACAGAACTCTTGTGGTAAACCACTGGTAAAAAGGATAAATATCCTAAAAACAGAACTCTAGTGGTAAACCACTGGTAAATAGATAAATATCCTAAAAACAGAACTCAGTGGTAAACCACTGGTAAAAGGATAAATATCCTAAAACAGAACTCTACTGTGGTAAAATCCTAAAAAACTGTGGTAAAAATAGATAAATATCCTAAAACAGAACTGTGGTAAACCACTGTTAAAAAGGATAAATATCCTAAAAACAGAACTCTTGTGGTAAACCACTGGTAAATAGATAAATATCCTAAAAACAGAACTCTAGTGGTAAACCACTGGTAAATAGATAAATATCCTAAAAACAGAACTCTTGTGGTAAACCACTGTTAAAAAGGATAAATATCCTAAAAACAGAACTGTAGTGGTAAACCACTGGTAAATAGATAAATGTCCTAAAAACAGAACTCTAGTGGTAAACCACTGTTAAAAGGATAAATATCCTAAAAACAGAACTCTAGTGGTAAACCACTGTTAAAAAAGGATAAATATCCTAAAAACAGAACTCTAGTGGTAAACCACTGTTAAAAAGGATAAATATCCTAAAAACAGAACTCTAGTGGTAAACCACTGTTAAAATAGATAAATATCCTAAAAAAACAGAACTCTAGTGGTAAACCACTGTTAAAAAAGGATAAATATCCTAAAAACAGAACTCCAGTGGTAAACCACTGTTAAAAGGATAAATATCCTAAAAACAGAACTCTAGTGGTAAACCACTGTTAAATAGATAAATATCCTAAAAACAGAACTCTAGTGGTAAACCACTGTTAAAAAGGATAAATATCCTAAAAAACAGAACTCAGTGGTAAACCACTGTTAAATAGATAAATGTCCTAAAAACAGAACTCTAGTGGTAAACCACTGTTAAATAGATAAATGTCCTAAAAACAGAACTCTAGTGGTAAACCACTGTTAAATAGATAAATGTCCTAAAAACAGAACTCTAGTGGTAAACCACTGGTAAATAGATAAATATCCTAAAAACAGAACTCTAGTGGTAAACCACTGTTAAAAATAGATAAATATCCTAAAAAACAGAACTCTAGTGGTAAACCACTGTTAAATAGATAAATATCCTAAAAAACAGAACTCTAGTGGTAAACCACTGTTAAATAGATAAATATCCTAAAAACAGAACTCTAGTGGTAAACCACTGTTAAATAGATAAATATCCTAAAAACAGAACTCTAGTGGTAAACCACTGTTAAATAGATAAATATCCTAAAAACAGAACTCTAGTGGTAAACCACTGTTAAATAGATAAATATCCAAAAACAGAACTCTAGTGGTAAACCACTGTTAAATAGATAAATATCCTAAAACAGAACTCTAGTGGTAAACCACTGTTAAATAGATAAATATCCTAAAAACAGAACTCTAGTGGTAAACCACTGTTAAATAGATAAATATCCTAAAAACAGAACTCTAGTGGTAAACCACTGTTAAAGGATAAATATCCTAAAAACAGAACTCTAGTGGTAAACCACTGGTAAATAGATAAATATCCTAAAAAACAGAACTGTAGTGGTAAACCACTGGTAAATAGATAAATATCCTAAAAACAGAACTCTAGTGGTAAACCACTGTTAAATAGATAAATATCCTAAAAACAGAACTCCAGTGGTAAACCACTGTTAAAAAGGATAAATATCCTAAAACAGAACTCTAGTGGTAAACCACTGTTAAATAGATAAATATCCTAAAAACAGAACTCTAGTGGTAAACCACTGTTAAATAGATAAATATCCTAAAAACAGAACTCTAGTGGTAAACCACTGTTAAATAGATAAATATCCTAAAAACAGAACTCTAGTGGTAAACCACTGTTAAATAGATAAATATCCTAAAAACAGAACTCTAGTGGTAAACCACTGTTAAAAAGGATAAATATCCTAAAAACAGAACTGTAGTGGTAAACCACTGTTAAATAGATAAATATCCTAAAAACAGAACTCTAGTGGTAAACCACTGTTAAATAGATAAATATCCTAAAAACAGAACTCTAGTGGTAAACCACTGTTAAATAGATAAATATCCTAAAAACAGAACTCTAGTGGTAAACCACTGTTAAATAGATAAATATCCTAAAAACAGAACTCTAGTGGTAAACCACTGGTAAATAGATAAATATCCTAAAAACAGAACTCTAGTGGTAAACCACTGTTAAATAGATAAATATCCTAAAAACAGAACTCTAGTGGTAAACCACTGTTAAAAAAGGATAAATATCCTAAAACAGAACTGTAGTGGTAAACCACTGGTAAATAGATAAATATCCTAAAAACAGAACTCTAGTGGTAAACCACTGTTAAATAGATAAATATCCTAAAAACAGAACTCTAGTGGTAAACCACTGTTAAATAGATAAATATCCTAAAAACAGAACTCTAGTGGTAAACCACTGTTAAAAAGGATAAATATCCTAAAAACAGAACTTAGTGGTAAACCACTGTTAAATAGATAAATATCCTAAAAACAGAACTCTAGTGGTAAACCACTGTTAAATAGATAAATATCCAAAAAACAGAACTCTAGTGGTAAACCACTGTTAAATAGATAAATATCCTAAAAACAGAACTCTAGTGGTAAACCACTGGTAAATAGATAAATATCCTAAAAACAGAACTCTAGTGGTAAAACCACTGTTAAATAGATAAATATCCTAAAACAGAACTCTAGTGGTAAACCACTGTTAAAAAGATAAATATCCTAAAAAACAGAACTGTAGTGGTAAACCACTGGTAAATAGATAAATATCCTAAAACAGTAGTGGTAAACCACTGGTAAAATAGATAAATATCCTAAAAACAGAACTCTAGTGGTAAACCACTGTTAAATAGATAAATATCCTAAAAACAGAACTCTAGTGGTAAACCACTGTTAAATAGATAAATATCCTAAAAACAGAACTCTAGTGGTAAACCACTGTTAAATAGATAAATATCCTAAAAAACAGAACTCTAGTGGTAAACCACTGTTAAATAGATAAATATCCTAAAACAGAACTCCAGTGGTAAACCACTGTTAAATAGATAAATATCCTAAAAACAGAACTCTAGTGGTAAACCACATTTAGATAGAGAAATGTCCTAAAAACAGAACTCTAGTGGTAAACCACTGTTAAAAAACACACAGGTAACCTGTTTTAATTTAAATAAAACTTGATACATAAACTACCAAAGCAAGTTGTTTGTACAGACAACTTTCAACCAAATAAAACAAACAACAACCTAGTGATTGGGCTGTAAATTATTAAACACTTACAATAAAGATGAGATTATGTTGACTTCTGTAATTTATTACAAACTTACAATAAAGATGGTGTCATGTTAACTACTGATGTAAATTATTAAACACTTACAGTGAAGATGGTATTAAGTTAACTACTGATGTAAATTATTAAACACTTACAGTAAAGATGGTATCAAGTTAACTACTGATGTAATTTATTAAACACTTACAGTGAAGATGGTATTAAGTTAACTACTGATGTAAATTATTAAACACTAACAGTGCAGATGGTATCAAGTTAACTACTGATGTAAATTATTTAACACTTACAGTAAAGATGGTATTATGTTAACTACTGATGTAAATTATTAAACACTAACAGTGAAGATGGTATCAAGTTAACTACTGATGTAAATTATTAAACAGAACAAATATGGTATCAAGTTAACTACTGATGTAAATTATTAAACACTACCTGTGAATATGGTATCAAGTTAACTACTGATGTAAATTATTAAACACTTAGAGTTAAAATGGTATCAAGTTAACTACTGATGTAAATTATTAAACACTTACAATAAAGATGGTATCAAGTTAACTGATGATGTAAATTATTAAACACTCACAATAAAGATGGTATGAAGTAAACTACTGATGTAAATTATTTAACACTAAGAATAAAGATGGTATCAAGTTAATTATTGTAACTTATTAAACAGTTACAATAAGATACTCTGTCCTACAACAACTGTTTGTGTTAGTAAGTAGTAATGTTTAAATATATTCATGTCACTAACAGGTATACTACTGATTACATTAAAATGATTCAATATAACCAACTCAAACTTTTCATGAGATTGATTGATATAAACGGTAAAACTTTCATAAAATAAAAGTTCTACTCTATGTTAAAAAAAGTACCAGTTTGTTAAGAACTGGTCTAAATTTAAAAATTACTTTAGGATCAATGTAACCAGATTCTTGTGTATAGCCATGGTGAAGGATCTTTTATTTAAAACTGAATTATATTATAGAGTAATGGTTGTTGTATATATATATCATAACTGTTTTTCTAACTGTGAGAGTATAAATCCTTATTATTTTTCTATTCATTATATGGAGCAAATGTTTTGGTTAGATAAATAGATAACGACTTATACTTTACATCCATCATAGTAAATAAATTAGAAATGAAGTTATGAGGAAAAACACCTGTCTTAACTAGTTGTGTAAGCTGTCCAAACAACAGTTACATGTGTGATAGAAACAATTATTTACAGTGTATATACAGTTTAATAACTAATATATAAATTATTAGATGATCGATCCAAATGGTCTAATATACTTCATTTTATCCACGTGTTTATACTTTCATTAAAACATGAAACATAGCTATTACAATAATAATAAGAGTGAAGAAACATCAATGTAATAATTCCTACATCATGACCACTAGATGGCAGCACATTTTAGTCACATCATATCAATACTTATCAGTTCAACTCTGTTTAGGTAATTAACAATAGCTGAGATTAATATTGTTAACACTAAATATTATGAGAAAATGTTCTGAGGTGTTTCCCAGTTACATCAACTTTTTACTTTGCTGATTCAAGTATTTATGTCACGAAAATCACAAATAAAAACAAAACAATATCATTCTTTAAAAATCGTAGAAATCTTCGACATCAGACTGGTACATGTCTTAGTTGAATTTGATCTTGGCTTTTGATTGGTGGTGATTCAATCATTATATTTCTGAATTACCTAATGGTACAGTAGTAATGGTAAAGATTGTGTTTGAATAAGAAACTAAACATTTGTTTTTATATGTTGTTCTCGTGCTAATATTGTTTATGTCTTATTGTAATTCTGGATTACAAGACCACAACTCAAAGTAAATGTTAGTTACATTACAGTCGTACTTACCAGATCCAAACCGTAGTATATTTTGTGACTTTTCTTAATGTTGAATGAGAAGTGAATAATGCTAAATGTTTTGCACTTAATGTATTGGAAGTCCACAATTACGGTTCCCGATGACAGATTTTCTAATTCTATTGTACAGAGTGAGAAAAGATATAAAGTTGGACGTAAAAACTTTATATAACTTAATAATTAGGGTTAGTCATAATAAACAAAAAATTCAATATATCAACATTTTAACGTGGTAAATAAGCTTAAAATTTTGTAAGTTGTATGGAAAGAAGTTAACTTTTTACTGGTAGAACTACAAAGTTCAAAAGAAGTTGTTTTTTTTAGTTTTATTTTACAGACAACACAAAAAGATAGCCAAAATTCAAGTCATAATGAGACTTTACCATTTCATTTATTTATCGAACCGGGCCCGGCATGGCCTAGCGCGTAATGCGTGCGACTCGTAATCCGACGGTCGCGGGTTCGTGCCTGCGTCGCGCTAAACATGCTCGCCCTACCAGCCGTGGGGCGTATAATGTGACGGTCAATCCCACTATTCGTTGGTAAAAGAGTAGCCCAAGAGTTGGCGGTGGGTGGTGATGACTAGTTGCCTTCCCTCTAGTCTTACACTGCTAAATTAGGGACGGCTAGCACAGATAGCCCTCGAGTAGCTTTGTGCGAAATTTCCAAACAAACAAACAAACAAAATTTATCGAACCATGGATCAAAATGTCACGCTTACCGGAAGTATTCCTTTGTTGACGTCATCCACAGAGACCTGTAAGTGTATTCTTACAAATACAAGCTATAACTCATGATGTTATATTAACACAAAGTAATGTTTGTTAATGGCTAGTTAAAAAGGAAGACATAGAAAAGCTCACAGTTATCACATAAGCACTCTCTTTTTTTGTTTACTAGTAAAACATAAGTAAATTCAATTCTGAAAGGCTCCCACGGTACAGCTTGATATTTTCTCCCGCATATATAAGAACGATCAATGACCGTTAACAGAAATACTTTTGTGTTGACAGATTCTTAAACAAACACCTTAACACACACACAGAATCAAATAAAAATAGACATCGCCATTTAAACATAGAAATAATGTTCAGAAAAATTAAAAATTCATTATCTTCGATCATCGTTTTGAGTGCTCTAGTAACACTAAAAATGGCTATATCTAGAAAAATTTAAATATTTTCCAAAAACCTGATTGAACGCTCACATTCCAAAAGTGCCGGCATTTTCAATTTTGTTTGAATATTTGAAAACGTCAGAAATTGATTGTTTTTATGGATATTTGTGAGAGCTCAAAATAATAACAAAATGTTTGTGTTCAGAAGCACTTTGTTTCCCATAATTTTAATTAAACACCTTGTCCAGTAAAATTATTTAAAATAATAATTTGTTAATATTTAAGTTATATGAAATAGATTAATTTAGTGTTTATTACGTGAATTATTTCTAATTTATTTCATTTCTTTTATAAACAAAAAGTTGTTTTTTATTTACAGCTCAACGTCAGGTGTATGATTAAATTTGTTATGAAATCCTTGGATCTGAGATATTTCGGTTGTTTGTTGATCATTTACACCGGGCTATCTGTGCTTTTCTTATCTTAAGTTTCTAAACCTGATTTTTTGCATTGTAATCCTGTATACTTACCGCTGAGCCAATAGGGGTGAGCGTTAGAGATCATGGAAGATTGAAAATCGACAGAACCCTAACTTAAACTGGATTTGGTACAAAAGTAAATTTGGAGCCATGTAGCGTTATAGAAGTAGTGAAAAAATAACACTATCTCAAGAGATGACGAGAAATATTGTTGATTACTTACTTTTCGTTTAAATTACAAGATCCAAAATTCAACAAAAGATATATATAAATTTTCTCTTACTATCTTGTCATGAATAAACAATACTGTAGCTCATCACTTAACGTCACGAATAAACAATACTGCAAATTCATCACTTGACGTCACGAAAGAACAATACTGTAACTTCATCACTTGACGTCACGAATAAACAATACTGCAAATTCATCACTTGACGTCACGAATAAACTATACTGTACCTTCATCACTTAACGTCACGAATAAACAATACTGTAACTTCATCACTTAACGTCACGAATAAACAATACTGTAACTTCATCACTTAATTTTCGTTAATTAATAATGCGAAAAGTAGATCGTTTCGGGAATATTTTGTTTTGTTCTGTTTTGAAAGTTCCCCTCTGGTATAGCAGTAAGTCTAAACATTTACGACGCGAAAGTCAGGGGTTCGGTATCTGGACACATCATATAGCCCGATGTGGCTTTGTTATATGAAGAATAACAAAACACACGCTTTTGAAAAACCAATTTAATGTTAACTTTGTTTCTTGCATTCCAACATTTAGAACTGACACATTTCGTGAATATACTTTTCGTGTATAATGTTATGTTTTCTGATCCCTTATACATCATAGAGCAATTCATTTATGTTGAGTTGTATCACATAATACATGCTATTAGTTGAATGTGTTAAAAATATTGTATACCTTTCAAGAAATTGTTTCTCACTAATTTCTTCATATTTTTACCTTTAGGGTTAACTGGACTCTAGAAGTTTGCAGTCAAGAAAGCTGGAACAAAGTTTTCATAAAAATAACAAAACAATGTACTTTTCCAAGGGAACCCACCAGGATTTCCCCAGATATTTCGTTAGTCCAGTCCACACCTGTTTACTTCGCTCAAGAGCTTGTACTTACTTGACTTTAGTATATTTTAGTTTCTGTTTTATGTAAAATGCATTAAAAATTAGCGAAACAGGTTTACGAATTTCTTCAAAATAAATTCCTGAATACTCTAAACTGCGCACACTCGTGGTATGTAAATTCATAACTGTTATTTCTCACTTTCTTTTCTTAGTAAGTTTAGCATTTCAAGTTATTTTAGAAACGTGATCACACGTGGAAGTTTCTAGTCGATTGTGAAGTTCTTAACGTGAAAACGTTGGTTTAGAAATAATATTGGTAATTTTCTTTCACTCTAGTTAATTATTTCATAAGTCATTTCTCTACAATATTACAGAAGCTTTCTCTTAAGAATGGCTATTGTAAAAAATAATTCCTTTTATAAAGGTTGGTAGCGATATTTTTCACTGACAGGTTAGTGATGTTTGTAGTGCATGTGTTTTGAGAGGATAGCATTATACATTCGCGTGTATAATACTAACTTCTCTTAGCTTGGAACACAGTTTAGGAGTTTGATATATAAATAATTTAAAGACAGGTTTCACACACATCTAGACTCATCTAAAGATAGGCCTAATAAAAGTGCTATGTTTTTCCTATCTGGTCGTCTGTTGATTAAATCAAATAAATGCAAAATGCTTTTTTACTTTCCTTGCATTATGTTTTTTACTTAGTCGTTTGTTTCCTCTTTGGGCCGCCTGTTACTTATGGGTCATTACCAGAAAGGTAAGATAGTGCAACATAGAATACCACAAGTGCTCTGTGAGGCTCTCCTTCTCCTATTCTGCCGTCACTTCTACTGTGCTGAGCGTTAAAGGTGAGAGCTGTCATACCTAAACTCTAACATGAAGGCAGGTACGTTTTATTTTACATGTTTCATTAATTTTGAAGAACACAGGACCGTGTCGGTAAAACAACTGACCACTTTCAACACACGCTGTCGCATTTAGAAGAAATGTGTTATCCTTTTAGGAGTGTAAGAACATGCGCACTTTTATCCTGACCTAAAATAGGTCCCAATAGATTCTAGCACCTCTGGCAGCGTATATCCTCAGCTGAATTATACCGCACATGACTCACTGTTGTTGAATTATTTCAGTCTCTGACACGTGGCAGTCTATGCATGTTTAGAAGTAAAGTTACTTAACAACAAAATATATATTTCGTTCAACTGTTCCAGTCGAAATTAAGTTGGATGAATCGTGGAAAGTTACCTAGTTTGATGTGTGATGAAATCTGAATATTTGTTGTTATAAACAATACGGTTTATAATCAGTGATGACGAGAAAATATATATGTAAAATGGTTCGTTTGCTGGGGTTGTTGTATTAGTAAGGGTTCTTTAATTTGTTTGTTTCTTTATTTAAAGTTTGGGTGTTTTCTATGGTTATGTTGTGTTTATTTGATTTTCAGTGTTCGAAAACGTGTGAAGGTGAACACGAAGAAAGCAATCACATGTCATTTCTTAACCTTAAAATTACAAGAACCGATACACAATTTATAACAGAAATCCACCGGAAAATCACCCATACTGGACTATACATTCCTTGGAACTAAGCACATGAAACAAAACAAAAACTCAACATACTTAGAAATCAGATAAACACAGCCATAAAACTATGCTCACCAGATAAAATTAACGATGAATTAGACAAAATAAAACAATACTTCATCAACATCAATAAGTTTCCTCCACAAACCGTAGAAAACATTATACGCACACACCTAGACAGAAAGCAAAATCAACCAACAGAAGTAAATATATCTCACGAATCAAAAAATCACGAAACCATATACTGCTGTATACCATATATTCCTGACATCAGCAAACAAATAACAAACATTTGGCAAAAACTAGTAACAAAATATGACATTCCAGTTAATACCAAATTTATTCAAAACCAGGCACAAAACTGAGGTCTATACTATGTAAAAACTACACTGACAAACACCACACCAACATTATTTATAAAATACAATGTGATAACTGCCACGACTTCTATATTGGAGAAACAAGTAGAAAAATGGAAACCAGATTTAAAGAACATAAAAAGTCACATTCACACGTTTTCGAACACTGCAAATCAAACAAACACAACATAACAATAGAAAACACTCAAATACTAAATAAACAAACAAACATAAACATATGCAAAATTAAAGAAGCCTTACTTATACAACAACGTAAACCCAAAATAAACCAATATAAAGGAACGCCTTTATACCTCTATTAATAAATATAATCTAACATCTAAGAACGCGCTCTATCTTCCTACACTCAATTACACAACCGCCTTCAAACATGTGGTCAGCTATCGGTCAGTTACCTCTTTCGTTCTTTGTGAATCTTACGATGACCGAAGAAGGTCGAAACGTTGTCCGCTCCTCTACATAAAAATTTTCTGAACCCAAACCAGCTGTTTTAAAACACGGTGTATACTTTACTTGTCATCTCTTACTATTTGATCATTTTAATGGTTATTTTTACGTTCATAATTTGCACCACCTCTTGTTCGTACTGTGACAACTAAACAAAAACTAAGATAGTTACTTTGATATCTGACATAATTACTATTGGATTTGGCTATCTTATAACATGTAGTGTTTGAACACGTATATGTAATGTATTGTATTATTCGGTGGTTACAATTATTTCAAACTTCTCTCTCACCTCGTGTTTGTTTGAAGCTCAGTGAGGGTGCTCAACTCAGAATCTGAGAGTCGTCCGATTGAATTCGTCTCCCGCTAAACCCTTTAAGAGGTTGGGTCGTTATAATGTGGGCGAAAGAGTAGCCCACGAGATGTCTGTGGGTGAGGATGACTACCGGTCTTTCAACTGTTAACTTAGGGACGGCCAGAGCAGATAGCCTCATGTAGCTTTGTTCGACATTCAAAAACAAAACAAAAACGTGACAACCTATCTTCCGGTAAAGTAGTAAAGACACAGTGATCACTTTACGTCTGTGACTTTGTTCAGTCTAACCTACTGACTATCTGATGTTAGTAGCTCAACTGTCACTTATGTTGGTTTGTTTGTACTTCACAAAGCTACACAATGGATTATTTGTTCTTATTTCATGATAGGTATCGAAATCCGGATTTTAGACTTATAAGTCATCAGTATGTCTACTGAAACCCTGGGACAGAATGTAATAAAGGTGAAGGAACACAACTTGGCTGTGTGTTTGTCTCAAGTTACTTGAGTCGTTGTTCCACACCACACTTAAGTGTGAAATCAATATAGCGTGTGAGAAACACGAACAAACATAATAGAAATAACAGATACTTCTAGTTCCAAACGGAGGTACAGAAATCTGAAGAAACGCTTTCGAAATAATATACAACAGTGAATCACAGTCATTTGTGACTCATCAGGGTCAGGGTTCGAACCCATCCCACTAAGCATGACCGTCATTTCAACCAGAATCATTGAAAACTGAAACAGAAACACCACTATAAAAACACAGTCGTTTGAGAATAACTGATACAGAAACACCACTATAAAAACACAGTCGTTTGAGAATCACTGATACAGAAACACCACTATAAAAACACAGTCGTTTGAGAATCACTGATACAGAAACACCACTATAAAAACACTGTCGTTTGAGAATCACTGATACAGAAACACCACTATAATAACACAGTCGTTTGAGAATAACTGATACAGAAACACAACTATAAAAGCACAATCGTTTGAGAATCACTGATACAGAAACACATTTTGTTCTAATTGTGTTACCGAACATAGTCTCTACTATTCGTCATATCAAAATTATAATGTTACGGCCAATTCGACTGAAAGTAGGGACTGTTTTGGATAACCTATGAATGAGTTTACTCGAAATTTAATAAACGTTTATAAACACAAGTCATATGGTAATCCAACGTATCCACCGAAGGGTTTGAACCTTGAATTTTAGCTTTATAAGCCTTAAAGTTTAATTCTGTGCGACCATAAAAGGTATTAAATACCCTTTAAAAAAGTTAATATGAACGTACGTTTATATATGGCTTCTTCATCTTGTATGTTTGTTTGTAACTTAAAGTGTCGTCTCATGAAATGAACAACTCTCACGACAAACATATTATAATAGACAAATATTTTTGTCTAGTTTTCTACATCTAACGATTGGGTGAAGACAGTTGTTTTTTACGTAACAATTCGACTCTGAGAGAGACAAAGAGCTCCTTTTTAACAAATTTGTACCTTATTTGGTTAGTTTGTTTGTTGTCAGATCTGTGTATTGGTTGAACTCTGCTTTGCCAAGGACAAGTATCGAAACCCGATTTTTAGCGTGTCACTGGTCATGATCATGAGGAATGTTTACCTGTAACTGGAATAAAAATATTGAACCAATTAACAATGAGAAAATAAACCCTTCTAAGAAAGCTACGGAATATTACGAAAGAACTAGTATAGTGTTGGATAATACAAGTTTTTATATTCAGATCAAGGTGGAGTTAGATATGGTGAAACAGTTTCTGACAAATCTCATTTCGTATTTTTCGTGAACATTTTACAATAAAAGGTATGGACAGCTCGGTATTTCTAGTACTGTCTGAAACAATAGACAAAACTTGAAGTTAACTGAAAATCATCGGAAGGTAGGATATCTTTATGTTGATACATTATGTGTGAATTATCTGTTTTATAACTTTAGAAGTAATAACTTTCTTAGCATCTTTAAAATAAAACATTTTTCTCTGAATAACAAGTGAAGTAAGATACTGTTTTTTATCGTGTTAAAATTATCATTCGTGATATTTGTAAGAAATGACAGTTTAACAACAACACAGAATTACATGTTTGTAATTTTTCAAAATAAAATTGTTCGTTTTTGGAATTCCGTTGTAAGTTTTGTTCCTGTATTATTAAATTGTTTTGATTTATTTTGAATCTCTTCAGTGTCTTGTGATTCGTATACTGTGGACATGAAGACCGCATTCCTGCTTCTGTTCTCTCTTGTCGTCCTAGCGGGAGACGCTTATGGTAAGTTTGTGAAAGAATTTTGATATTACATATCAGTTTGTCTTTATTATGTATTTAATCACGTGATCTGATTCTGCAAAGGAATTGTTGGAATCTGTGGAATGAACGACTTCCTACTAAATCATCAACCTGAACGTAAGTTATATAACACGATAAAACTAAAATCTACTAAACTGTTTTACACGGTAAAACTTTCATAAAATAAACAGTTAATTTTGTTGAACCAGTCTCTCCATGTTTCTATTGTCATCTACAGCGCCATCGTTCGGAGAACCAAGAAGTAAAATAAGAAACAGGTCACATACATTAACAGATGAACGTGCACATAATATATAATTAATTCAGCTAATTCGCCAAGTTATATTTTTTATACTGTTTACAATTTATTTTTAAAATAGTTGAATTGAAAATTTTTTATCACAGACATGTTATTATACATCTTATAATATTAAAATTGAGGGTTAAACGGTTATAGAAGTTGTGCTCTTTGTTAGGTTTCTTATTAATTTTAGATATAAAACACTTGTTTACACAGTAATTAAAATACTTGGTCTTGGTTCACGACAGCAGCTAAAAGTTATGTTTTCCTTAACTTAGTCTCTTGATAGTGTGAAGTAAAATAAAGGTTATGATGATATTACTTGGGAGAGGGAGAGTCGAAACGATCAGTGATAAACATTCTATCAGTTTCGGTTGTTGCCCATATCGCAATGCCGTCTGTTGCTGTAGTGGTAAAACATGTTGCCAGTCACTACATTATTGTTCAGCAGATTCTACCAGATGTCATCACTGTTTAACCTTTGCTGGTGCATTAGTGGGTGATGCGCCGACAGCGACATCTCTCGTCGAAGCTGGAAAATCTTGAGTTGAGCACGGAAATTAAAAACAAACAAAAACCTTTAAAGTTTTTGTTTTAAAATTAAAGTCTATATTTTTAACTGACATGCTTTCCATGTCACTAAAATTGACGAGAAAAATAAAGTTATAAATAAAAGTATATGTGATAAAGACTGTTTTATTATAATATATCGAACCTCAAATCATCAAAAACAGTTTCACAAAACAGTGATAAAACAAACATATCTCAACCATGAGTCTGACATTAATGTGGGTAAGTTTGTTTATAAAGTAAAATATATTCAACATGCATTGTTTTACATACAGTAATTGTAGACTGTTATTATTTTAAACACAATAAATATAAAATTAGGTTTGTGAGAAACTCAGAAGAAATGTCATACCTTACAAACTTACAATACTTACAAACAGAATAATGCGTCACGTTCGTTAGAATTTATGGTGTAAACGACCTTTTGAACATAGAATTCTGCATCTAGTTTGTTTATTTGTTATTAAACAAAGTTACACGAAGGACAATCTGCTTAACTCGGGTAACGAAGCCCGGTTTTTAGGAGAACAGTCTGTAGACATACTATTGTACCACTAAAGTACACTAGATCTACTGCTTAAGGATATTCAAACACTAGAAAGTGTAAAAATTATTCCAATCGCACCACGTTCGCTGTATCTATTGTTAAACAATACGTTTCGCTGAGTCCAGAGATTTTCAGAGCTGATGGGACACAACAAACAAATCATTGTCATTATAAAGATCTACAAAGTTATTGTGATGTGTGGATAGAAATACGAATGACGTACAATCTTTTTAAGTTTTACGTGTGACAGTTATTGGTAACACATGTACAAAACATGGACATGAGGTTGAACTTTTTATTACAAAACGATTACTAATTTTTTTAGAAAAAGGAATTTGTGTCTGTGTTGATAAAAACCTGTCGTCTCTAACTCCTGACGAGCCCCGGCATGGCCAGGTGGTTAGTGCACTCGACTTATAATCTGTGTTTCGCGGGTTCGAATCCACATCACACTGAACATACTTCTTGTGCCGGGATGTCGTTATAACGTGACGGTGAATCCCACTATTCTTTGTTAAATGATTACCTCAATAATAGGCAGTAGGTAGTGATGATTAGCTGCCTTCCCTCTGGTGTTACACTGTTAAATTACGGACGGCTAGCGCAGATAACCTAAAGCAGTTTTTCACTAAAATTAAAAACAAACAAACAGTTCAAATAAAATTTTAAATATGGACACAGTAAAAGATTCAGTGCCTAATAAACACTGAACAAACGTAAATGAAATGTTTTTCGTCTGGAAAATATTATGTTTGTACAAAATGGTGTTTGTACCTCAGTTTTGAAAATAAAATGTGGTAGAACATTTTATAACCAGTTTTTAACCTCGTTTTATATGGTTAAATGAATGTTATTACAAATATTGAAGACTACTAAATGTGTAAATTACTGCACACTGTGTAAGTTCTTGTGTTTCCAGATTATATACGCTTTATTATAAGAAAATATTGACATAGTGACTAGCAACGCTTTAAAAATTATGGTCTCTGAATTTAAACTTAGTTATATGTTTTTATTTATTTTAATGTAATGGTTTAAAACATTCAGTCAAACACTATGCATCAATTTGTTTTGTTGTGTTTTCTGGTTGAAATTCTTGTAGTTAAAGGTTGTGATACCTTAAATAAATTATTTATTGTGTTCAGTTCACAAAGATGCAGGACATGAATTTCCATAATTCTAAGTAAAGTTCTTGTGTATAATTATTTCAGTTTCAGATTATGTACGTTTTATTATAAGATACGTGGACTTACTTATCAGTATCTTATATTTATACAATTTATAATTAAGATTGAGACAACATGCAGACTTACAACATGATTTAATGAATATCATGTGTCATGTTATTACTTTGATTTCCACATGATTTTTATGACACGAAGCAAAAACTCATCAAAAATATATTTTGTGTTTTAGAAATATTTATTTATTGATTTCTATTAATTAAATGTTTTGAGCTGTATGGACTGAAACATTTATGGTTTTGTCACCAGGAGTCGTGATATATTGTGTGAAAGTACGAACGAAATTTTCGAAAGGACAACAAAACCATAGAAATGTTTCATCTTCATAGCACGTTAATAAGATATGTATTAATCAGTTTGAGATAACACATAGAGTTTAGTAATTTCTTACCAGCAGGTTACATTTTCTTTACTTTAAAGTTTTTTATCATCAAACAAAAATGTACAACTGTAAAATTACCACTTGTACTTCATCCATTAACATTTTGAAACGAGTATAATCTGTCCACGTTGTTACAAACACTTAGCTGTATTGTGGGACGTATTGTTTCTCTAGGTCTCACTTGTTCCTGAGGTTGACTGGTTTCTCATTAAATGTTTCTAAACAGTTAATTATTAGTGTTGTACAGTAACGGTTTTACATGGAAGATTTGGGATAACACTTTATTGTTATAATTCTTGGAAGCTAAGTTATAAGTGAATTCAATGGTTCAGTCAAGACTAAACCCAAGGATAACAATCTTTGCATGCTATGTTTGTTGATATTCCAAACTTGAGGCTAAAGTCATCAGATGTGAAATTTTAACCTCATTACGACAAACATTATTTGATCTTTAGTCTCCACCTTAAAATTAAAAGTCTCGATATGAGACATATACTAAACCAATGTGGAGAATACTTGTCGGTCATTAAAGTTTCACTTTAAGATATTTTTCCCCCCTTCAAGTTAAAATTACATTTGTCTGACAAAACCTTGTTTGAACATCTGTTCATTTCTGTGTTTAACTATGGTCACTATCACGTATAAAACCTCTATAACAAAGTTGATAGTCAAGTAAACTGCCCGGCATGGCCAGGTGGGTTAAGACACTCGACTCGTAATCTGAGGGTCGTGGGTTCGAATCTTCGTCGCACCAAACATGCTCGCCCTTTCAGCCGTAGAAGCGTTATATGTGACAATCAATCTTACTATTAGTTGGTAAAAGAATAGCCCAAGTGTTGGTGGTGTGTAGTAATGAATAGCTGCCTTCCATCTAGTATTACACTGCTGAATAATAGACGACTATCGTAGATAGCCCTCACGTAGTTTTATCAAAAAGTGATAAACTTAAGCAAATGTTTTATAACAAATACCATGTGAATTAATACTATTTGTTTCGCTAACCGAGCTGTCTAATTTACTTTATAGAAAATCGCATGTTTCGTCATTGCATAGTGTCAATTTAGTTTGACACTTGGATTTTGTCAATGTTTCAACAGTTTGGTCCGATCGGTTCCCAACCGGTGGGTCGCGATTCCCAGGGGTCGCGAAGCCTTGGTAGGGAGTCACGTAGCCTTGTTAGAAGTAGCTTGGGATAACATTAATTTTATTTCATCAATTACATTTTTTTTTGTTTCGGTGCAAAGCAAAACGTGTGCAACGTTAGTTCAATGTCATTAGGTGATATTATGGGTGTATGTATGCGTGCCTATGTGAAAGTGTATGTGTCTGCAACTGTATGTATGTGTGTACTAGTGAGTAGCAAGTATGTGAGTGCACGCGCATGTACGTATGCTTGTGTGTCTGTTTAGCTGTGATTAAGTGTGTGTGTGCTCGCTGTCGACACGTGAGTCACATGTCCGTTGCTGATTGGTGGATGACGCGACTGGCCACGCTCCCTTCCCTCCCAGTACTTACCCCATCATTACTCTACCTGCACCCCCCACAAGTAGTCAGTGTAAGATCTACAGTTGCCAAAGCGTTCATTATTCAACATTTTTATTTTATTTTAACAAGGAGATAAGTAAGCAGAAGTAAGCTATGAGTTGTGTCCATGGCTAAACTGCGCAGATACTCAGAATGCTACCTCAACATTGGCTTCACCACTGTGCTCGCCAACGACGGCATCGAGAAACTGGTGCAGAATCAATGAAACTATCAAAACTCAAGCGTCATCTCGAGACGAAACATCCAGAACACTCAAAGAAGGGTTTGGATTTCTTCAAACGGCATGAACGGTGTCTTAAAAGCCAAAGAATCGATAGAAGTGGGTCGTTTCAGCAGCAGAGTGCAGCCGTAGTGGAAGCTTCAGATGAGATTGCATTCAAAATTGCTAAACAAAGAAAAGCCTCACACGATTGGAGAAACACTTCTTAAACCCTGCATAGTGAAATCAGTAAATCTTATTCTTGGAGAAGCCAGTGCAAAGAAGATGCAGCAAGCATCCCTGTCAAATAATACTATACAGAGGCGCATTTCTAAAATGTCTATGGATGTGAAGGAACAGGTTTTGACTGAAATCAAGGGTTCCTCTTTGTTCTCCTTTCAGCTCGACGAGTCAACAGATGTAAGTTCATGTTCTCAGTTGCTTGTCTTCGTGAGATACATTAATTCAGGTGACATCAAAGACGAATTCTTATTCTGCAGTGCACTTGAAACCACAACAAAAAGCTGATGGTGTCATGGAAAAAGTTTAAACTTTTATCAAGACGAAGATCTTCAATGGGAAAACGTGTGTGGGGTTTGTATGGATGGAGCACCGGCTATGCTGGGATCGAAATCAGGATTCCAGTCGAGAGTAAAGAAGCTAGCACCTCAAGCAAAGGGCATCCACTGCATGATTCACCGATATGCTCTCGCCAGTAAGATTCTCCCTGCCTCTCTGCAGGAAGTACTCGAATCTGTAATAAAAAATTGTAAATTATGTGAAGACTCAAGCACTCAAGACTCGCCTATTCAAAGAACTATGCAAAAACATGAATGTTGACCACGAAGTCCTTCTCTTCTACACAGCAGTACGTTGGTTGTCGAAAGGAAACGTTATTAATCGTGTCTTTGAAATGAAAGATGAAATAAAGCTATTCCTGGAGACTCAAGAAAGGAAAGATCTTGTAGCTCACTTCGAAGATGAAGCATGGAATAAAAGGGTTGCGTACCTAGCCGACATTTTTGACCAGCTGAACAAGCTCAATTTGAAGCTTCAAGGAAGGGAAACACATGTTCTCCTTTTTCAAGATAGGCTTCGGGCCTTTGTTTCCAAACTGCAGAACTGGCGTCGGAAAACCAATCTTGGAAACATCAATATGTTTGAAAAACTTTGTGGAGTGACGGATGAGTCTCAGATCCAACTGGATCAGTTCCTCAAGAATGAGATTACCGAACATCTTCAGTCTCTAGAAAGGAAGTCGAGCGTTACTTCCCTGAGCTATCACAGGAACAGGAGGCCCTGGTAAGGAACCCATTTTGTACTGAACTTGATGTATCCAGCATCCCAGATGATATCCAAGATGAATTTCTGGATCTAAGGAACGACTCTTCAGCTCGTGATCTCTTCAAGGTGAAATCCGTGACTCAGTTCTGGTGCGCTATGTATCAGTCATACTCCAAAGTCAGCATGATAGCTTTACGTGTCCTTGTTCCATTTGCTTCTACCTACTTGTGTGAGGCAGGTTTTCCACTCTTGTCAATATAAAACAAAGAATAGGAACAGATTGGATGTTGGAGATGACATGAGACTGGATCTAACAAACGCTCGGCCACGAATTTCAAAGCTTGCTGCTGAAATGCAACATCAGGCATCTCACTAGCTGGGTTGGATAGCTGTTCAAACCTATGTTAATATTATTTTAGGAAATATATGTTCTTTTTTGTGAATTCAGGTTGGACCAGTGTGATTTAATTTGCTAATAAATAATTACAGAATTTTAAAATATTTTTTTAGATGTTTCTTTCCCTCTCCTTCACAGAAAATAAAAGAAAAATTAAGCTGCTGATAGTAAGCCCAAAGTAGGGGGCCACATGGGTTTCAAACTTTTAGGTAAGGGGTCGCAAGTGCCAAAAGGTTGGGAACCCTGGGTTATAGCATTAGTTTCGTAAGTTACTTTAATCTTTGGACATGTGTTAATCTCCGTCTTCTAAATAGTGCTTGGAACAAACACACACTTTCTTCTGTAATGTTTTTTTGGTTAATGAGTTTAATCTATTCAAGCTTTGTTGGCTTATCAGACGGCATAGAACGAATATAAACAAGATTAAACACATGCTGACTTTATGCAATTTTCCGTTTGTTTCACACATAAATTCCTTTCATGTATTCAGTTTTCAGCAATTATGTGAACAACCATTAACTGCACAAGAATTACCTCTGTCATATTTTACAGCAACAATTATGACGAAAAAAACAACAGAATAAAAACAAAAGATCGGTGTTGTTTTGATTACGGCACGTGCTTTATCTTTCGTTCTTGCTATGGCTGATACAAGATGTGACACATTACTGTTGACGCTCATGAAAACTGGCGAGATATGATTACAATATACGTCATTAAACGTTAGTATAAGGCCTATTATATTTTTTGAAACTGTATTATATATCTAGTCCGGTAGTGATTAGCTAAGCATGTAGTCGTCAATGGATACGTGAAATATAGTGCGGTTGGAATACTACTGTTATACGCTCTTTTAATTTTTAAAAGTTAAATCCCCATAAAATACAGTGTTAGAATGCTAATAGGCCTTACACTAATCAAAATAAATCATCATCAGTAACAGTAGCTCACATACGTTTGTCGACTTCAGGTTAGTTAGTTTTTTATGAATAAATGAAATTACTCATAAGTTCTAAAACTAGATGAATAGACTGAAATATATATCCTCATGTTAACAAAGTTTGTAGATATACTGAGATTAAAACTATTTTATTATAAACTAATTGAAAAATGGCGCATTGTTTCATGATGTTTCTCTACAAACTCAAATCTACGTTCCAATAACAACACAGTTTTCATTTTTTATCTTTGTTTCTAGTTAATATGGTGTAGTGTTTCAACACACATTACAGCACTTTTTCAACAAAACGTTTGGACGAAACTTGTTACAATAACTATCACGTAGAATATTTAAACTTACGTAATATATTGATTTATACTTGTAATATTTAAAACCATCGTCTGTCTGTAACCAATACTGATGGTTCGAAATACTTGGTAAAATATCTTTACTTTTCACTTGTTGTTCGTTATGTAATTTGGAAACCTCAAAATAATTAATTACTTGGTATTTTAACAGGATTTTAAAAAACAAGTTAAAATCATGTAGTACTGAAAACAATTTTCAATGTGAACTGAATCAACAAATACTTATTTTTAAATTACTAGCTTGAAAGTTGAAAAACAAATACTGACCAAGGCAAAAACAAAGGACATAATTTCCAAATACAATAACTTTATTTGATTCGGTTATTTTAAAGTGAATTTAACCTATAGTTATACTGTAGTTATAAAAGTGATTAAAATTGGAGTTTAAGATACCAAGAAATTAGCGAGTTAAGCCTACTTACATTAAAGTATGCTAAGTTTATACATATAAAGCAAATTGAATTTCGCTAAAATTTGGATTAATAAAAATGAAATACAAAAAATAGCACTCTTTATTCATTTCAAATTTACGTCTAGAATAGTTTAAGGTTGTTGAATAACAACACCGAAGGAATTATTTTAAAAACAACATGATTTGCGAAATTCTGGCCAAAACACGTTTTCCCTAAATAACAAGTAACTCAGTTAGATTAATACCTCCAAGTTTTTATAGAATGGACATGTCAACTTTATGTTTAAACGAGGGTTAGAAAAACAACAAAAACTGATAACATTTTTCCTATAAATTAATGTGCTATCATGTAGATACCTACATAAACAAGAATCACATTCAAGAGATACTTTCATTTTTCCTAATACTGTTATATATTTGAATAAATCACAACTTATAAGTCGTATGTTCTAAAACTGCAAAGATAAATTAGAGTTAACACATGGTGTGTGTTTTTCTTATAGTAAAGCCACACTAGGCTATCTGCTGAGTTTCATGGTGGACTGGTATTATAACTGGACAAACTACCTCCACCTCAAATGTTAGCCATGAAAAAAACTGACACAAAATAAAGAGAATAATTCTCACACGAAACTTGCTTGTTTACGATTTTAGATCTAACGAAACCTTTCCAAACTTCGCATAATTATTAAGTCCATTTTTGTTGTCAATGTCATTATTAGAGGGACCACAACCTCATAATTACCTATATAATTTTTAGTTGTCCCCCCGCAGTATCAATACAATTTAACATCAAGCTAAAAGTACGACTTATTTTTTTTTTAACCCTGTATAATGAAAACGCAGCTCACAAACATTGCCACTACTGTATTACAAACAACTCGTGTGATAGGCTTAACCGATACTGCTACAAGAAAACGTGATTTTCATTTTATCACAGATGAATATTTGGCAGTGTCCGGAAATACTGAGAGCCACCTTTATAATTTGTGTCTCAACGAATTAAACGTTTTATTATTACGACTGGGTAACAGTAACACACAAAGAAGCAAACATAACTTTTAAGTGTTAAAATTATATCATTGGTAATACACAAAATAAATTTAACATTCATTAAAATTGTGCCTTTATAAACGCACATAAAAATTAATAATCTAATATTAAGAATTATGATTAGTTTAAGCTACTAAATAAAAGACAGCAAGTTTTAAATTACAAAGAGACTTGAATACAACAACTGTTTTATTTCAATGATGTAAAAATAAACTTTTAATAAATCCTCGTTCTGTAGACATAAATCATAATTCTAATACGTCATCATGTCTATGTGATTTTAAGAAATTAACTTCTGACTGTTATTAAATTTCATTACATATCATAGAGATGGTTAGACATTTATTTAACTTTCAATACACTTTAAGAGAGTAAATACGTTGAACTTCTCATGACAACTCAGTGTTAACGTATCACATAATCATCTATCAGTGAATTGTTTGAACATGTAAAGTTTTTATTAAGAAGTAAAACATAAGGTGTTGTTAAATAAAATGTGGAAAAAGTTGACCATTTATTTAGGGTAGGACAAAATAACATTTTCAATTAGACTGCTAGGTTATCTTGATATTAAATATAAGAAAACAGCTATTAACTAAACTATGAGCCCACCATCAGCTGGTAAAGTCTAAATAAAATGAATTTTGATCATTTTAGTGGGATAGCATATGAAAGCGACATCTGTATTATACTTTTAACATTACTTTTATTTAAAAAAAAAACAACTAAGCAAGTGTAAAATTAAAACCATTTAACTTCCTTTTACTGTCAGAAATATTCACCTAAGACTGCTACTCCCTTAGTAAATTAGTTTGATTTTATGTAGGTTTATTGAGGGAGGAAAGCTGTTTTATTAACCGGCATTAGTTCTTCTCAGGCTGTTTCTTTTCGCCCACACTCCAACAACGAAGGTCTCTATGTCACATTCGTTCTGACCTCTGATGATTCGAAAGTAGCCATCTTCGCCCCATCCGGATCCCCAGGAGTTAGCGCAGATCTGTAAAACCAGAACAAAACCCAAAATAATGAAATAAACTGTGAAATGTAATACTGTTTGTTTGTTTAGAACAGAGACACATTGCGCCCTCTGCTATGTCTACTGCGACGAATCGAACACAGAATTTTACCGTTGTAAGTCTATTCAATATCCACTGTTCTACTGTGAGAAGAAATACAATCTATGTAAGAAATTCACTGTTCATACGTAAGTAGAGAGACAGAGAATCGCATAATTACAATATTATTTACCTCTAGAGATATACGTGTCATACCGTGAGTTGGTAAAAATATTGTTTTTTGAATTCGCGCAAAGCTACACGAGGGCTATCTGCGCTAGCCGTCCCTAATTTAGCAGTGTAAGACTAGAGGGAAGGCAGCTAGTCATCACCACCTACCGCTAACTCTGGGGCTACTCTTTTACCAACGACTAGTAGGATTGACCGTTACATTATAACGCCCCCATGGCTGAAATGGCGAGCATGTCTAGTGTGACGGGGATTCGAACCCGCGACCCTCAGATTATGAGTCGAGTGCCTTAACCATCTGGCCATGCTGTGCCCGGTAAAATATTAAAAACAAACAAGTGCTGTATTAAAGTTACGATCCCTACAACATCATGTGATTAGACGTTCATTTAAAGAAAATACAATAATTATAGGTTGCTTATGAATTAGGTTATACTAGATTAGGTAATGAATTCCATCTAAACCTACCAATTAGACTGTTGGACTTTGTCGTAACACACAGAAGTTTCATAGATACAACTGATATAAATATTTCACAGTTTAATATACACTTTATTTACGTCCAAATCACGTTTGTACAGTTTTATTTTTAACTGTCTTTTCTGTCCTTGAAGACATAGGTCAACCACAAACCACACCTAAACTCATGGGAAACATGAATCCAGCACACTAGTGTGTGAATATATTAAATAATCTCTGATACACACACTTATGTTTATTAATTACAAACTATGTGTTATTTATTAATGCTCACGTTTATTAAAAGTCGTAAAGATACATTTGTGGCAAAGTCTTGTCACTCACAAATCAAACTATAGAGCACATAACATGACTACACCATAAATCTACATAACATGACTACACCAGTTACTGTAAAGCTACATAACATGACTACACCATAAATCTACATAACATGACCACACCAGTTACTGAAAAGCTACATAACATGACTACACCAGTTACTGTAAAGCTACATAACATGACCACACCAGTTACTGTAAAGCTACATAACATGACTACACCAGTTACTGTAAAGCTACATAACATGACTACACCAGTTACTGTAAAGCTACATAACATGACTACACCAGTTACTGTAATGCTACATAACATGACTACACCATAAATCTACATAACATGACTACACAAGTTACTGTAAAGCTACATAATATGACTACACCAGTTACTGTAAAGCTACATAACATGACTACACAAGTTACTGTAAAGCTACATAACATGACTACACCAGTTCTGTAAAGCTACATAACATGACTACACAAGTTACTGTAAAGCTACATAACATGACTACAACAGTTACTGTAAAGCTACATAACATGACTACACCAGTTACTGTAAAGCTACATAACATGACTACACCAGTTACTATAAAGCTACATAACATGACTACACCAGTTACTATAAAGCTACATAACATGACTACACCAGTTACTATAAAGCTACATAACATGACTACACCAGTTACTGTAAAGCTACATAACATGACCACACCAGTTACTGTAAAGCTACATAACATGACTACACCAGTTACTGTAAAGCTACATAACATGACCACACCAGTTACTGTAAAGCTACATAAAATGACTACACCATTTACTGTAAAGCTACATAACATGACCACACCAGTTACTGTAAAGCTACATAACATGACTACACCAGTTACTGTAATGCTACATAACATGACCACACCAGTTACTGTAAAGCTACATAACATGACTACACCAGTTACTGTAATGCTACATAACATGACCACACCAGTTACTGTAAAGCTACATAACATGACTACACCAGTTACTGTAATGCTACATAACATGACTACACCATAAATCTACATAACATGACTACACAAGTTACTGTAAAGCTACATAACATGACTACACCAGTTACTGTAAAGCTACATAACATGACTACAACAGTTACTATAAAGCTACATAACATGACTACACCAGTTACTGTAAAGCTACATAACATGACCACACCAGTTACTGTAAAGCTACATAACATGACTACACCAGTTACTGTAAAGCTACATAACATGACCACACCAGTTACTGTAAAGCTACATAACATGACTACACCAGTTACTGTAATGCTACATAACATGACCACACCAGTTACTGTAAAGCTACATAACATGACTACACCAGTTACTGTAATGCTACATAACATGACCACACCAGTTACTGTAAAGCTACATAACATGACTACACCAGTTACTGTAAAGCTACATAACAAGACTACAACAGTTACTGTAAAGCTACATAACATGACCACACCAGTTACTGTAAAGCTACATAACATGACCACACCAGTTACTGTAAAGCTACATAACAAGACTACAACAGTTACTGTAAAGCTACATAACATGACTACACCTGTTACTGTAAAGCTACATAACATGACTACAACAGTTACTGTAAAGCTACAAGACTATACACCTTTCTTAACTTATTTAAACAGATAGATTACGTACCCAGTACTTCTTGTGTTTATCCCCTCTCTTCTCCACGCCCCACCTGTAAAAAGGAGCTATATTGAACATGGCACTTTAAGATTATATATAATAACAATGGTCATGTTATATGTTAAAAACTAAACGTCATACGGTTGTACCGTTAACAAAAAATATAAAATTAATACTGTAGCTTTCTGCCCAAGAAATGATCCTTTAATATGTGAACTTGTTTATTTGTTACATTCAGTAATATTTATTTAAAGATAATGCGGGTAATGATAATTTGTGTTATAAGAATATTATAAAATTGTTAATAATAATTTGTTTCTCAATATATCATGTATAATTTCATTGTTAGAACTGTTTCTTTGTTATTAGATTAAAATAAAACAAAACATTTTTGTACCCTATGATTCGAACGGAGTGCCATCCTTGATTGGAAGGATTTGTATTAGTTAGTGGTAACTTTCGGTAGATGCCGCTAGCATAGCTGAAGAAATCCTGCATCACACGGAAGGTTGCTGACAAATAAAAATAACACAATGGATTCAGGATAATCAAATAATATTAACTACAAATCAAGGAAAACTGTTTATAGAGATCAAACTGGTAACGAGTACGTGTAATTAAACATATAGTTTTTTATTATAAATACCAGAATGTATTATTTCATCAGTTGAGTTGCTTTGATTTTAAGGATGGTTTCGGTCATAATCCCAATAAAACATCACAAGATTCGACGATCATAGACTAGTTCTAAATCTATATAGTATGTTAATATTATAATAATGAAGAAATAAACAATAATGAACATAATCATATTAACACACATTTAACGAATACTATTAATAGAAATAGTGTGGAGGAAAAAGAGAAGATACAATAGTTTTACCTAAACTTTATTATTCATTTTTACAAAAACTGTTAGGCCTACTACTTTTTATAATTATTCATGAAAATCACACTGTCATCTAATGAAAATATTAACTATAACATGATGACAGGTAAGTTGGAATATATACAAGCTAGCACGTATATTTAATTTCATGTATTAGAAATCTGATAAGATAGTCTTACCTTGGACTGGTCCGTTCTTATAAATTTCATGCATGATGTCACTCTCCTATCGTAAAAAAAATGTATTAATTTTTATTCTTTAAAGATACTTTAATAAAATTAGTTGATTGTTTCTTTTCCCTCGATATTAAGAAATTTTACCCTAGCATATTTCTGAAACATTTCTACAATTTTTAACGTAGAAAAAATCTGCCTTATACTTAAAATTTTGGTTGGATTCGAAGTTCAATCGATCGATAAAAATATTAGGTCTCTCAAAAGTGGTTCCAAATATTTGGCTTTTAAATTTGTGGAACACCAAAATACTGATTTGTGTTTCCCAAATGTGTTCACCATCCACCCTACAAAGTACGTTTAGGAAAACGAAATCACTGATGCTGACGAAAAAAACCTGAAAAATTATGGTTTGAAATATAACATGATCCTTAGCTATGGGTTCACGTTTATTAAACTAACTGCGTGACGTCACTCTTACGTAATTAGTTAGAACATCAACCACAAGATAGGAATGGGTCGGACGTATGTTCAGTTTAATGAGCCTTTGAACATTTCAAGATACAAATCGTAAGAATGGAATATTAGTTAGTAACTGATGTTGGTAAGGCTACAGTTCTTCATTTTTAAGCCATGCTACAAAGGCTTGGTCACTGGTCAAGATTTTGGTTCAGTAAGTTCAGTGCGTTGGACTTATACTGCTAAAATTTGAATTTCGATACCCGAAGTGGCCAGATCACAAAGTTACAGTGAAATTGTCTTTCAAACAGCATAAACCGAATAAGGCTAGGTGGTTTAGGGAACTCGACTCGTAATCTGAAGGTCACGGGTTCGAATCCCCGTCACACCAAACATGCTTGCCCTTTCAGCTGTGGGGGCGTTATAATGTCAATCTTACTATTCGTCGGTAAAAGAGTAGCCTAACAGTTGGCGGTGGGTGGTGATGACCAGCTGTCTTCCCTCTAGCCTTACAAAGCTACATAAGGGACGGCTAGCGCAGATACCCCTCGTAACTTTGGGCGAAATTCAAAACAAATCAATCTGTATTTAAAACACAGAAAATCTCTTTAACTGTTAACTGCTAAACATCTGTATATTATTACTAGTGATATAATTTAACAGTTTCTCACCGACGGACCAACCCGATAAGGAGGAGTTGACCTATTCTTTACACCCCGTATACCAGATGGACATCGGAAACGTTTGTGTCGTCCACGAGGAATTCTGCAAAGTCCTTCTTTACCTGAGTGTCCACTTGTGTAAGGATAGCACTGTTCTGACGTGAGCCTAAAATGTTAGAAACATTTTAGAATAAAATGTGTTAAACAATGAGAAAGCCAGCGATCAAGACGAAACACTGTTTGGATAAAATGAGTCCTCTTTGAAACTACCCCACTGTCCACCCCCAAAAAGTATAATTTCTTAAGAATACCAACGTTATCCATCAATCAATACGTTACGTATTCTCATCTGATAGATAGTAATTTATATACAGTCATGTGAAAAAGTTAGGACACCCTATGAAAACCTGTGTATTTGTGTAACATTTTTGGATATATAGATATTTAATCTCAATTTTTACAATACTGAGAGATTATAGGAATATAAGTAAACAATTAAAACTGAAGAAAAGACTTTTCATGATCTTCTGTAAATGTAATTCTACACAAATGAATATTTTAACTGAGAAAAAAGTTAGGACACCCCCACATTTATTCCCACTTAAAATGGCTCAACTCACACACAGGTGTATCACACCAGGTGTACATGATTAGAAGATCGTTACTCAGCATTTTTAATGAGGCTTGTCCTATTTAAACCTCAGACATTTAGTTTGGTGTGCTCCTGACTGTTGAAGTGAGAGTGAGCACCATGGTGAGAGCAAAAGAGCTGTCTGAGACCTTCCGAAAGAAAATTGTAGCAGCTTATGAGTCTGGTAAGGGATTTTAAAAAATCCCAAAAGATTTTGAAATCAGCCATTCCACTGTCTGGAAAATAGTCAAGAAGTGGAGGACTTTCAAAACAACTGTCAACAGGTCTGGTCGTCCAAGCAAGTTCACCCCGAGAGCAGACCGCAAGATGCTAAAAGAGGTCTCCAAAAACCCTAACATATCATCACGGGACCTACAGCAGGCTCTGGCTACTGTTGATGTGAAAGTACATGTTTCTACAATCAGAAAGAGACTGCACAAGTTTAACTTGCGTGGGAAGTGTGCAAGGAGGAAACCTTTGCTCTCTAAGAGAAACATCAAGACCAGATTGAAGTGTGCCAGAGAGAATGTAGACAAAGACCAGGTCTTCTGAAATAATGTTCTTTGGACAGATGAGTCCAAAATTGAATTATTTGGACACCAGAACAGAAGACATGTTTAGCGTAAACCAAATACAGTATTCCAGAAAAAGAACCTCATACCAACTGTGAAGCATGTAGGTGGAAGTTTGGGGCTGCTTTTCTGTAGCAGGACCTGGACAGCTCACAATCATAGAATCCACCATGAATTCTACTGTGTATCAGAGGGTGCTTGAGGATCATGTGAAACCATCTGAAAGAAAAGTAAAGCTCAAGCGGAACTGGACCATGCAACACGACAATGACCCAAAACATACCAGTAAATCCACCAAGGACTGGCTGAAAACTAAGAAATGGAGAGTCCTGGAACGGCTAAATCTAAGCCCAGATCTTAATCCCATTGAGATGCTGTGGGGTGACTTAAAATGGGCTGTACATGCAAGAAACCCCTCAAACATCTCACAGAATTCTGCATTGAGGAGTGGGGCAAACTTTCTTCAGACCGATGTCAGAGACTGGTAGATGGCTACAAGAAGTGTCTCGCTGCAGTTATTTCAGCCAAAGGGGGTAACACTAGCTATTAGGGGGTAGGATGTCCTAACTTTTACCTCAGTTAGAATATTCATTTGTGTAGAATTACATTTACAGAAGATCATGAAAAGTCTTTTCTTCAGTTTTAATTGTTTACTTATATTCCTATAATCTCTCAGTATTGTTAAAATTGAGATTAAATATCTATATATCCAAACATGTTACAAAAATACACAGGCTTCCATAGAGTGTCCTAACTTTTTCACATGACTGTAACTGTAATTTTTCTCTTACCCAAACAAGAGGATTTTTATAAGAATGTATTTAGTGGAAGATATACATATTACTTTTAAATTTTAAACTCTTAATGTTACCAATAATCATTAATAAACGTATTAGTTACCCCTGGTTTCGTAAAAACCACCAAGCTCTGTCTATATGGCCTCCTTCACAACCCTGCTGCCCTCTGGTGTTGCAAGAAACAAGATGCTGAGGAGACAATGTTAATCTTTCTCGGCCTCTCGACTGGATGGCTCTCCGATCAGAAGCTAATGCTGTAGAAACCAGATGTTAGAGATAAAACAACGTTATGGTGTGAGGATCTTTCCCTATCTGGCCAAGAATCACCCTAATTAGTTTACTTCTTATTATACACCAGTATTAGATCTGGTATACTTTTAAAAGTGTATTTTATATCCAGTATCTCGGGGATTTTAAGAATGAGATGAATGTATAATAATAGTATATCAAACACACACACTTTCTTTAGGTACCATATCCAAACAGAACATTGGTGACCAAGGTCTTCCACAGATCTCTTCCTCTCTACGTACCGTATCCAAACATGACATTGGTGACCAAGGTCTTCAACAGATCTATCCCTCTCTACGTACCATAGCCAAATAGGACATTCGTGGCCAAGGGCTTCCACAGATCTCTCCCTCTCTACGTACTGTATCCAAACATAATATTGGTGACCAAGGTCTTCCACAGATCTCTTCCTCTCTACGTACCGTATCCAAACATGACATTGGTGACCAAGGTCTTCAACAGATCTATCCCTCTCTACGTACCATATCCAAACAGAACATTGGTGACCAAGGTCTTCCACAGATCTCGTCCTCTCTACGAACCATATCCAAATAGGACATTCGTGGACAAGGGCTTCCACAGATCTCTCCCTCTCTACGTACCGTATCCAAACATAATATTGGTGACCAAGGTCTTCCACAGATCTCTCCCTCTCTACGTACCGTATCCAAATATAATATTGGTGACCAAGGTCTTCCACAGATCTCGTCCTCTCTACGTACCATATCCAAACAGGACATTGGTGGCCAAGGTCTTCCACAGATCTCGTCCTCTCTATGTACCATATCCAAACAGGACATTGGTGGCCAAGGTCTTCCACAGATCTCGTCCTCTCTATGAACCATATCCAAACTGGATATTGGTGGTCAAGGAATTTCACATATCTATCCTTCTATATTATCTGTTAATGTCTTTTCCACTTTCAGAAATGCATATTTTGCTATTCATATTCTACATTTACCATCTGGTGTTATGTAGTTTTAAAGTAGTTAAATTCATTGACCTATCTTGTTCCTTATCTACTTTGACAGACAGAAATAGTCTTATTTGCAATTAACACACATTCTGTTTTCCCACAGTTAACACTTAAACTAATCTTCCCACTTTCGATAAAATAATTTGTAACTTATCTTCTGAATCAGCCATTAAAACTGTGTCATCAGTAAAGTACAAGTTGTTCAAATTCTTTCCACCAATGATCAGTTTTGGTAACTCCTCAATGTCCCTCAGGAATTTCTCATTTTACAAATCAAACAAGTCATATTAAAACAAACAGTTTTGCTCAATGTTTTACTTACTTGTTTTCTATTTTTCACTACTGCAGTTTAGTCCAACAAAAGGTTCTTAAAATTCCCAATTCTTTACCACAAGTGTCCACCTTCTCCATAATGTTTATTACCTCCACATGTATCAAGAGCTTTAGAATAATCACTAGAGCACAATAAAAGTCCTTCATGTCTATTATCCACTACAAAAACATTTTTACCAAGATGATGGCATTTCTTCTTCCACGATCATCAATAAAAAACATATTGAACTTTTGCAATCTCTGGTTTCATTCTACTTCATTATTAACACATTTAACGGGATCTCTATCACATAGCTCATAAAACTGATGGTTCGATAATGTTCACAATAAATTGGTCTTTTAGGGATTACAATGAACATTGAGTTATCAGAGATCATTTTACTACTTTTATAAACTTCATTGATAACAGTTCTTAACTTATTCATACCAAATTATTCCAAACATCTAATCTACAATAATTTCATGTTGTCTTGCAGTTTTCTTGGTTTCCACTCTGTTGACAAGTGTTCGTTTTTACGATTGTTCTTCATAATTATCGTCGAATACACTCTGTCCATCTTTTCAACAGTTGTTCCTTTTCCATAATTACATCATCATTCTCAGCTTTTATACAGTCACCAGCAGTACACCCTTTTTTATCCTTAATGTTTCCCATTTTCCTACACATTGATTTAACATCTTTAAGTTTTTCTGTACATCTTGCATTAAGCCAGTTTTCATTTCTTCATTACACATTGAACAAATTCTTTTCTCCAGTTTCTTATAGGCTTCCACACTACGGGTTTTTATCTTCCTTCCACGAGTCCAAGGTTTTCTGCTTCTTTTACCATAATTTTAGAATAATAACCCCATTCAACTGGTGCTTCTTTAGAATAATAACCACATTCAACTAGTGCTTCTTTAGAATAAAACCACATTCAACTAGTGCTTCTTTAGAATAATAACCCCATTCAACTGGTGCTTCTTTAGAATAATAACCCCATTCAACTGGTGCTTCTTTAGAATAATAACCACATTCAACTAGTGCTTCTTTAGAATAATAACCCCATTCAACTAGTGCTTCTTTAGAATAAAACCCCATTGAACAAGTGCTTCTTTAGAATAATAACCACATTCAACTAGTGCTTCTTTAGAATAATAACCCCATTCAACTAGTGCTTCTTTAGAATAATAACCCCATTCAACTGGTGCTTCTTTAGAATAAAACCACATTCAACTAGTGCTTCTTTAGAATAATAACCCCATTCAACTAGTGCTTCTTTAGAATAAAACTACATTCAACTAGTGCTTCTTTAGAATAAAACCACATTCAACTAGTGTTTCTTTAGAATAATAACCCCATTCAACTGGTGTTTCATTAGAATAATAACCCCATTCAACTAGTGTTTCTTTAGAATAATAACCCCATTCAACTAGTGTTTCTTTAGAATAATAACCCCATTCCACTAGTGCTTCTTTAGAATAATAACCCCATTCAACTGGTGTTTCTTTAGAATAATAACCCCATTCAACTAGTGTTTCTTTAGAATAATAACCCCATTCAACTGGTGCTTCTTTAGAATAATAACCACATTCAACTAGTGCTTCTTTAGAATAATAACCCCATTCAACTGGTGCTTCTTTAGAATAAAACCACATTCAACTAGTGCTTCTTTAGAATAAAACCACATTCAACTAGTGCTTCTTTAGAATAATAACCACATTCAACTGGTGTTTCTTTAGAATAATAACCCCATTCCACTAGTGCTTCTTTAGAATAATAACCCCATTCAACTGGTGTTTCTTTAGAATAATAACCCCATTCAACTAGTGTTTCTTTAGAATAATAACCCCATTCAACTGGTGCTTCTTTAGAATAAAACCACATTCAACTAGTGCTTCTTTAGAATAATAACCCCATTCAACTGGTGCTTCTTTAGAATAATAACCACATTCAACTAGTGCTTCTTTAGAATAATAACCACATTCAACTAGTGCTTCTTTAGAATAATAACCCCATTCAACTAGTGCTTCTTTAGAATAATAACCCCATTCAACTGGTGCTTCTTTAGAATAATAACCCCATTCAACTAGTGCTTCTTTAGAATAATAACCCCATTCAACTAGTGCTTCTTTAGAATAATAACCACATTCAACTAGTGCTTCTTTAGAATAATAACCCCATTCAACTAGTGCTTCTTTAGAATAAAACCACATTCAACTAGTGCTTCTTTAGAATAATAACCACATTCAACTGGTGTTTCTTTAGAATAATAACCCCATTCAACTAGTGTTTCTTTAGAATAATAACCCCATTCAACTAGTGTTTCTTTAGAATAATAACCCCATTCCACTAGTGCTTCTTTAGAATAATAACCCCATTCAACTGGTGTTTCTTTAGAATAATAACCCCATTCAACTGGTGCTTCTTTAGAATAAAACCACATTCAACTAGTGCTTCTTTAGAATAATAACCACATTCAACTGGTGCTTCTTTAGAATAAAACCACATTCAACTAGTGCTTCTTTAGAATAAAAACCACATTCAACTGGTGTTTCTTTAGAATAATAACCCCATTCCACTAGTGCTTCTTTAGAATAAAACCACATTCAACTAGTGCTTCTTTAGAATAATAACCACATTCAACTGGTGCTTCTTTAGAATAAAACCACATTCAACTAGTGCTTCTTTAGAATAATAACCACATTCAACTGGTGTTTCTTTAGAATAAAACCACATTCAACTAGTGCTTCTTTAGAATAATAACCACATTCAACTGGTGTTTCTTTAGAATAATAACCCCATTCCACTAGTGCTTCTTTAGAATAATAACCCCATTCAACTGGTGTTTCTTTAGAATAATAACCCCATTCAACTAGTGTTTCTTTAGAATAATAACCCCATTCAACTGGTGCTTCTTTAGAATAAAACCACATTCAACTAGTGCTTCTTTAGAATAATAACCCCATTCAACTGGTGCTTCTTTAGAATAATAACCACATTCAACTAGTGCTTCTTTAGAATAATAACCACATTCAACTAGTGCTTCTTTAGAATAATAACCCCATTCAACTAGTGCTTCTTTAGAATAATAACCCCATTCAACTGGTGCTTCTTTAGAATAAAACCACATTCAACTAGTGCTTCTTTAGAATAATAACCCCATTCAACTAGTGCTTCTTTAGAATAAAACCACATTCAACTAGTGCTTCTTTAGAATAATAACCACATTCAACTGGTGTTTCTTTAGAATAATAACCCCATTCAACTAGTGTTTCTTTAGAATAATAACCCCATTCAACTAGTGTTTCTTTAGAATAATAACCCCATTCCACTAGTGCTTCTTTAGAATAATAACCCCATTCAACTGGTGTTTCTTTAGAATAATAACCCCATTCAACTGGTGCTTCTTTAGAATAAAACCACATTCAACTAGTGCTTCTTTAGAATAATAACCACATTCAACTGGTGCTTCTTTAGAATAAAACCACATTCAACTAGTGCTTCTTTAGAATAAAAACCCCATTCAACTGGTGTTTCTTTAGAATAATAACCCCATTCAACTGGTGCTTCTTTAGAATAAAACCACATTCAACTAGTGCTTCTTTAGAATAATAACCACATTCAACTGGTGCTTCTTTAGAATAAAACCACATTCAACTAGTGCTTCTTTAGAATAATAACCACATTCAACTGGTGTTTCTTTAGAATAATAACCCCATTCCACTAGTGCTTCTTTAGAATAATAACCCCATTCAACTGGTGTTTCTTTAGAATAATAACCCCATTCAACTAGTGTTTCTTTAGAATAATAACCCCATTCAACTGGTGCTTCTTTAGAATAAAACCACATTCAACTAGTGCTTCTTTAGAATAATAACCCCATTCAACTGGTGCTTCTTTAGAATAATAACCACATTCAACTAGTGCTTCTTTAGAATAATAACCACATTCAACTAGTGCTTCTTTAGAATAATAACCCCATTCAACTAGTGCTTCTTTAGAATAATAACCCCATTCAACTAGTGCTTCTTTAGAATAATAACCACATTCAACTGGTGCTTCTTTAGAATAATAACCACATTCAACTGGTACTTCTTTAGAATAATAACCACATTCAACTGGTGCTTCTTTAGAATAATAACCACATTCAACTAGTGCTTCTTTAGAATAATAACCACATTCAACTGGTGTTTCTTTAGAATAATAACCCCATTCAACTAGTGTTTCTTTAGAATAATAACCCCATTCAACTAGTGTTTCTTTAGAATAATAACCCCATTCCACTAGTGCTTCTTTAGAATAATAACCCCATTCAACTGGTGTTTCTTTAGAATAATAACCCCATTCAACTGGTGCTTCTTTAGAATAATAACCCCATTCAACTAGTGCTTCTTTAGAATAATAACCCCATTCAACTGGTGCTTCTTTAGAATAAAACCACATTCAACTAGTGCTTCTTTAGAATAATAACCCCATTCAACTGGTGTTTCTTTAGAATAATAACCACATTCAACTGGTGCTTCTTTAGAATAATAACCACATTCAACTGGTGCTTCTTTAGAATAATAACCACATTCAACTAGTGTTTCTTTAGAATAATAACCCCATTCAACTAGTGTTTCTTTAGAATAATAACCCCATTCCACTAGTGCTTCTTTAGAATAATAACCCCATTCAACTAGTGTTTCTTTAGAATAATAACCACATTCAACTGGTGCTTCTTTAGAATAATAACCCCATTCAACTAGTGCTTATTTAGAATAATAACCACATTCAACTGGTGCTTCTTTAGAATAATAACCCCATTCAACTAGTGCTTCTTTAGAATAATAACCCCATTCAACTAGTGTTTCTTTAGAATAATAACCACATTCAACTGGTGCTTCTTTAGAATAATAACCCCATTCAACTAGTGCTTATTTAGAATAATAACCACATTCAACTGGTGCTTCTTTAGAATAATAACCCCATTCAACTAGTGCTTATTTAGAATAATAACCACATTCAACTGGTGCTTCTTTAGAATAATAACCCCATTGAACTAGTGCTTCTTTAGAATAATAACCACATTCAACTGGTGCTTCTTTAGAATAATAACCCCATTCAACTAGTACTTCTTTAGAATAATAACCCCATTCAATTAGTGCTTCTTTATAATAATAACCCCATTCAACTAGTGCTTCTTTAGAATAATAACCCCATTCAACTAGTGCTTCTTTAGAATACTAACCCCATTCAACTGGTGTTTCTTTAGAATAATAACCCCATTTGGACATATTTCCTTTATTTTTAAGTCCTTGAAAACAATTTTAACCACAACTATATGCATTTATGTAATCGGGTCGTTTACTATTAGAATTATATAATCGAGATTTTATGTCGCTTCTGGCTTCTAAGTTTGCTCAACCTTATCTTGATGGTTCACCCTCCAGAGACATGGTCGCCCCTGGGAAATTTTTGGATTATCATATTACATTGCTTAACCTTCTATTGGTAGTAACATAATCAAATTGGGTTCCAACAATATCTTCAAGACGTTTCTTCTCGGGTGGTGCTCGAACCACGTGTCCCTAATCACTCACAATCAAACTACTTCCCTACTGGTCAGTTCCACGCAGTCCAATAGCAACTTGACCACTTCCTGAGGTTTGCATTGTTTCTTGTTTATCAAGCATCACTCTATCCGATATTGTACAAAATAATGTAAACACTCTGAAGTGTCCAAAATCAACCAACTACACTAATTTCGCTCTATTCGGCCCGGCATGGCCAGGTGGTTACATCTCTTAATGGCATTCACACATAAGACTGTAGGTAACATAGATATACAACAAGCTATCCCTGGTGGGGAAGCATTAAAACAAATCTCTACCTGAAGTTGAAAATGCCCACGATGACCCACACTCTCCCTGATCCCTAATGTCTTGGATCATTCTCGGCCACCGTCGACGGGAATCGAAGCTTTCTGGCAAGGGTCGACGATCCAACGTTCGAATCTCGTTCATGTGCATCGTCTGTAGTGTGAACCAAACATTAATTAAGATATATGTTTATCTTACTTGCATAAACTATAAGGTGGTACAATTTTTTTCTGTTTTATAACTACAAATAAGACTGTTACCCATACAGTTTGAATAAACCAAAGATAATCCTTAGTCAAAGATGTCATTGATTTCAACAAGATTTCAACAGCATTAAACAAAAATATGCAATTTATTTTGTAGAAATTATTAAACGAGATGGGAACGGATATTGTGTTTTGAATCCGTTATGTGAGGTGTGCTTGATAAAGAACGGTGTTTTTGAACAGAATATACGATTATTTGTTTCTTATTATGTCGCCGTAGGACGTCTTTAATTTCAATAATTTAGTGTGACCGTTGTGTAATATTACATAACTTACGAGCAAACAAATAAAAATATATATTTATCAGTTCTTGTGCACGTACACATTATGTGAGTTTCCGGATGAAACAATATATCGATGGTAAAAGGGTTAACACTTATCCAACCGTGTAAGTAATCCCGGTGATACTAAACAATAAAGAACCCTAACCTGCATCACGACATGGTTTAGGTGATTCTAAACAACAAAGAACCCTAACATGCATCACGACATGGTTTAGGTGATACTAAACAATAAAGAACCATAACCTGCATCACGACATGGTTTAGGTGATTATAAACAATAAAGAACCCTAACCTGCATCACGACATGGTTTAGGTGATTCTAAACAACAAAGAACCCTAAACTACGTGACGACATGGTTTAGGTGATTCTACACAATAAAGAACCCTAACCTGCATCGCGACATGGTTTAGGTGATTCTAAACAATAAAGAACCCTAACATGCATCATGACATGGTTTATGTGATTCTAAACAATAAAGAACCCTAACCTGCATCACGATATGGTTTAGGTGATTCTAAACAATAAAGAACCCCAACCTACATAACAATATGGTTTAGCTGATTCTAAACAATAAAGAACTCTAATATACATCACGACATAGATTAACTGTTTCTAAACAATAAAGAACCCTAACCTGCATCACGACATGGTTTAGCTGATTCTAAACAATAAAGAACCCTAATCTACATCACGACATGGTTTAGGTGATTCTACACAATAAAGAACCCTAACCTGCATCGCGACATGGTTTAGGTGATTCTAAACAATAAAGAACCCTAACATGCATCACGACATGGTTTATGTGATTCTAAACAATAAAGAACCCTAACCTGCATCACGACATGGTTTAGATGATTCTAAACAATAAAGAACCCCAACCTACATAACAATATGGTTTAGCTGATTCTAAGCAATAAAGAACTCTAATACACATCACGACATAGATTAACTGTTTCTAAACAATAAAGAACCCTAACCTGCATCACGACATGGTTTAGCTGATTCTAAACAATAAAGAACCCTAACCTGCATCACGACATGGTTTAGGTGATACTAAACAATAAAGAACCCCAACCTACATAACAATATGGTTTAGCTGATTCTAAACAATAAAGAACCCTGATCTGCATCACGACATAGATTAGCTGTTTCTAAACAATAAAGGACCCTAACCTACATCTCAATATGATTTAGTTGATTCTAAACAATAAAAAACCCTAACTTACATCACGACATTGATTTATTCTTACTTCACGGGAGAACATCCCAACTTTCCTCATAATAACAGAACTCAACTTACCTCACGGTATGGTTTAAATGTTCCTAAACGATAACGGATCCCATATTCGAGTGTCCGGCCCCAGAAGAAGGAATAGTTAGAGGCCCGCCATCTGTGGGCGAAAAAGTTTACTTTAAATTATCTTCTGTTTTTTTTCCAAAACATTTCTTCACTTCATCCCTTAAAACTTATCCTTAAAGTAGGCTGTTCTACTTGATGTTTTAAACTATTTCAAAAGAATTTCGCCATATACTAAATTATTACGTTTAGTCTTAGCATACATATCACCCGCCAGACAGTTGAACCCATTCAATGAAAGACATAAAAACGTTTTTCCACGTGCAATCAAATTTCGGCAGCATTGCTTTGCTGTCATAATACTTTATATGCGCAAGAATAATTTTCTCTTTGTAGAAATTGCTGGATATTGTGTAAAAAGTCAATTCTAACAACGTTAATGAAATACTAGTGAAATATGCGTAGCTGGGAAAAAAATTTGATTGTTTACGAAAGAAATCCCCCCCCCAACAGTGGCACAGTCCTGAATTTATAATGCTAAAACCGACTTTCGATACCCGCAATTTGCACAACAAAGGTAGACCAATGTTTAATTACAAGTCAACATTATAATAAAAGTCCGAAAAAATTATTTTACGTGTTTTATTGGACGGTTTTAGCCGTCTGCCATGTTCTATATATCTTAATAAACTAAAACTATTCCTACTCATGAACAAATAGACAAGTTTGCCACTAAATAAATTTAAACTTTACAATAGTATTGTAATTATATACAAAAACTCTTAAGCGCAATTCATGTGACTTTGAAATAATAGGAGAGTTTGGTCAAAGTGAAATATTCTGTTCAGGGCGACGTAAATAATTAGAAATTTTAACATCATGGTAAACACGACTTTAAATTAGAATTTATTTAGTGTATCAAAAAAGTGGTGATTTATCGCTTTCTGTCTTTTTAACTTTAAATATAAGGAAAGTACATCTACAAAGACCTAAGATAAGAAAACATAAAACTTACCCATAATTCCCTCGATTAATTACATCATTGAGTTTCGGCTGAACGAGACACGGTTTATTTTCACACACGAATTCAAACTTGTTGGGGGCCGTCTTACGACATTCACTATAAAGATATTTCTAGATGATTTTCTAAACTAGAATGTCTAATTCTGCACAACTACATCAATCTTAACTTGAGGTTCAGGAAACTGCTCGCTGACTATCTCCCACACACAATTGTTATTAATAAAAGAGACATAAATTATTTTTCTTATATATATATATCAAATAAACTTTATTATGGAGTCAGCGTAGCTGAACATAGAAAGATAGTGAGAACTATGATCCAGTTCGTGGTTCTTTGTTTTAACCAATATTAGAAGGTATTATTCAATGAAGAGCGACAGATCCGATCAGAGGGGGATCAGCCATCGGGAAGTTACTCCTGTGTACACTTCCTTATTAAACATTATGTTACGGATACTCGTTACCCTAAATCTCAGCTGGGTTGTAACTACAGGGTAGAACAGGGTGATTCACGGATTACGTGGGTTTACTGTAATTATCAACCTAAAGATTTAAACACTGTCTATTTGCTTGAAAGATGTGTTAGCTGGAAGCACATTTTGTTTCTGTGTTTCACCTTATGAGAATCACGTTTCTAGTGTTAACGACAGATAGTTTAATAAAACACTAGAATAAAGTCGTCACGTTACAAAATGTCCATGTGCCTGTATATCTTCCAGGCGGATACGTATTACATAGATATGATGCATGGGTTAAACGGGCGGATTGAAATAACCCTCTAGAATTTAGGTACAGTTATCCCTAACTTAAAAGTGCTGAGTCAACCAGTCAGAGTATCTGTCGCCTGTTGATCACTTTTGCTAACGGACAAAAAACTGATTGTCATGGCGACAACGTGTTCGCTGGCATACCGCGGCGGCTCAAACCTTGAGCTTTAATATCCGCGGATCGACACATAAAATTATAGTTAAGTCCAAATGAGAGCACAACACTTAAAAACTATTTGTTTGTAACAACATAAAGTCACCTTGGGCTATTCGCTGTATCCACGGCGGGTATCCAACTCAGGATTTTAGCATTGTGAGTCCGTAGACTTACAAGGGGGTTACACAGAAACTGAAACTCAAATAATCCATCATTAATGTTTCTACATATTATCTATCCGTCAATGAGTTCCAGACCCTGTCGAGTGTTTTATAAACTATTTATGTGTTAAATTCCTTATTAATTTAACTTTATTAATTGTGTGTTTTATTAAAGAAGATGAAACATAGCAACATAACATTACTCAATATGTGAACACTAGGGTTAGCGAACAGTACCAAAACAAGTTGGTAATTTGAGAGTTGATCTCGCCATTTAGTCTTTCAAATGACATTTATTTATTCTTAAGCACAAAACAGCACAATGAACTATTTGTGACTTGCCTAATACAGAGATAGAATCCAGAATCTTAGTACAAAAAACTCCAAAGTATCCCGCTAAACTTCCGAGAAGCAAACACTTAAGAGAGATCTGTAATTATATTTAACGAAACATAAGATAGAAGGTCTAATTATAAAAAACAACATATGATAAACATTTACTTTAACTAACCCTAACTCCAATTATCGACCAACTGGAGATCCAGAGCTCGTTTCTGTGAGGGAAGTGAACAAATAAATGGTGAATACCTTTATTATCATGGCACGTTCAGTGAGGGAAGTGAACAAATAAATGGTGAATACCTTTATTATCATGGCACGTTCAGTGAGGGAAGTGAACAAATACATGATGAATACCTTTATTATCATGGCACGTTCTGTGAGGGAAGTGAACAAACAAATGAATAATGAAAGGATTATAAATAACTTGTTCCCAATGAAATGTTCATGATTATATAAATGAAATGTTTCCCATGTCAATATAAAACTAACTTTGATTTTAGACAAGTAGCTTCAAACTTACAATGGGAGAGCAGAATAACTCCAAACTCCAGACAAAACATGATAAGCGTCTACAAGAAAGTGGGTACTTCTCTCCAAACACATCAATTTATAAAAATGTTTTATATTTCCTGAATAAAATTTACATCTTGTGGATTGTGATTTGCTTGCTTTAAAGTTATAAAATATTTTAATTTTAAAGAATAAAGGAATCGAGATCTATCAAACGACAATAACTAGCGTAATCTTGCTAAACTGGGTTTCTTGTTTAACTTTACTAACAACTTGTGACCAAACAAACTACCTTTATAAAACAAAACGAACAAATAATCCAGTAATTAACGTAGCTAATTTGAGTACTGTCGTTGTTAGCCATGTTTTCGGCCATAATCCTAACAACGTTTTACAAGGTTTGTCTAGCGTAGGAGAATTATGGTTAGTCCTAAATCCATGTGCTATGCTAAAACTACAAAATAATCCTCATAAGTGTAAAAGAATAAAGTGATAAAACGTAATAAATAAATAATATAAAAATAAGCAAAAATGAATATATAAATTTAATATATTAACCAATAATGTTAAAGAAACTAACTTTAAATATAGAATGGAAATATGACGTTACTGACAAGGCACGTAAAAACTATTAGTTTGCTTCGTATATTGTTCCTAATTCCACGTCCATATAAATCAGTAAGGCAAGAAATACGCTATGTAATATTTCTTAGAAATTAGAATAATTCTGAACTTTAACTGTCAATAAAACGATGTGTTATCCTGTTCACTTAACTCTTTCATTAAAAACTTTAAAATAATGAAATTTACATATAGTTGGTGTTAATAAAGAAAATGTATCCGTTTCAGTTCTTATCAAACGTAAAATATACTCTATTTGTTTGCTTTGGTTGTAAATAATACATCAGTTTATCAGTTTCATACTCTGTATACTCGTATATACATATCTTTCATATTCGTTCAAGGTGTAAAAATATTTACTTCGTTTGGACTTTTTTGTTCAAGAAGTCTCGAAATTTAAAGTTTTGTCATTTTAGGGTTCGACTCAAGCATCGCAATCTTCATATAAAATAACATTAGACTCAGCCACTTGGTTTCTCTTTCAATGTAACAGTGCAATAAACTAATTCATTTTAATTTGTACTAGAAATTGTTTATTCTGCTTTAGTATATAATAATTATACTTATGCCATTTGTTTATAGTTCTAGTTAACAGATATTCACATATATCATCTAACTACATCAGGTTTTCACAGTTTGGGTGTAGAAAAGATTCAGTGTAAATACAACACAAATTGAATACGACAATTCATAAGCTAAGCTTAACTCACTTTAGGCCTACTTTGCACTCGCTAATGTCTTGTCACGTTTTCCCGAGAATTTGTTTTGAATTTCGTGCAAAGCTACTCGAGGGCTATCTGCACTAGCTATCCCTAATTTAGCAGTGTAAGACTAGAGGGAAGGCTGCTAGTCATCACCATCCACCGCCAACTCTTGGGCTACTCTTTTACCAACGAATAGTGGGATTGACCATCACTTTCTAACGCCCCCACGGCTGAAAGGGCGAGCATGTTTGGTGCGACAGAGAAGTCCACATAGAAGTGTTTCTGTGTGATTGTATGCATTGACATATTGATGTAAATTTATTTCGAGACATATAAATTCGACAAGTTAGGTGAATATGTTATTATACATTAAAACAAGGTGTGGACAAAGCGTAATGACCAACATAATATGCCATTTACTAATTTTCTGCTTTTAACTTTCTAGGAATTAATAAATAAGTTAATCGCATCTCAAAATTTGAAACACAGAAATAACTGATGATACTTACATTATAACTAAGACTTTTGACATAGCTGGTCTGTACTGAGCTAACTTTAACAATACATGTATAACACAGTTGAAATGTTATTATTCACATTTTATAATGTAGACCCGTAATGGGCCAGTATAGAATAATGTGATTTGAATTGTGTGTAGTCTTCTGGTGATGTACGCGCATTAGAACAAAACGTAAAAGTCCGTCCATTAATGGGTTGTAAACTTAGACAAGTTGCACACAAAGTTCGTATCATATTTTTATTTCCTCTACTTGGTAGGAGTTAAATGAACTGAAAGCTCAATCAATCACTGGTTGACCAAAGTTCTTAAAATTCTTGTTCGGATCTTGCATTATGTTTAATACTACGGAACGCGTGCAAACTACAGATCTAGGGTAAGCTATACATAAATACTTGGTTTCTATCATATATTGTAGTTCTATGAAAATAAGAACATGTCTCCGCGAGTCTTTGTTTCACACTACGATGAACAAGCAAAAAATAGACAAAATAAGATTTGTTTGTTTCTCAATGTTTAAGCAAAATCACGTAAACAGCTGTCTGCGCGTAACTGTTCCTAATTTCCAACTGATGGAGTCAAGAACACCCACCCTCAACTCATGGTTTCCTCTCATCTGACCAATTAGTAAGATTTGACGGTAACTCTTATAACACACATGACTCCAAAATACAGCTTACTCAGCAAGGTATCGTACAAATTCACATTAATGTTTTCTCGGATCTGGTGGAACATACTGACAATCAGTTTTTGATCTAGTGAAACATACTGACAATCAGTTTTGGATCTGTTAGAACATACTGACAATCAGTTTTGGATCCAGTGGAACATACTGACAATCAGTTTTAGATCCAGTGGAACATACTGACAATCAGTTTTTGATCTGTTAGAACATACTGACAATCAGTTCTGGATCCAGTGGAACATACTGACAATCAGTTTTGGATCCAGTGGAACATACTGACAATCAGTTTTGGATCCAGTGGAACATACTGACAATCAGTTTTGGATCTAGTGGAACATACAGAAATACTGTATAAATAAACATATAATTTTTAGTCCAGTGGTAAACAGTACTAGTTACAACAAACGTAAAATAAAGTTGATTTATTTAATGTGTATTAGGATTGTGGAAAGATACATGAAATCCACCAGCTTACTAAAATCGTCCCTAACTTGAAACAGACAGTCAAGATGGGAGAATGTCGGTAAACAACACCCTTACCGTGCACCCACCCAAAGTACAAAGAGTGGTGTGTTTTGACAACGAGTCGCAAACCATGAACCATCGGATTCATAGTCCAGGCATGCTAACCATTAGGCTAACTTTGACCACACAGAAATAAGGAAAAAAATCCAAAAATATTCACAGCAAGCTGTCAAAAAATTGTGAAAGAATGTAACAGATTAAAACAAAAGTTAAAGGTATCTGATTTTGAAAAAAAAATGTAACAACAGTTCTCTACTAAAATTTGTCCAAAACCGTCGAACATATTGCAGTTAAATGTCATATATAAGAAATTATTTTCACAAATATAGACGTATATCACAGGTACTAAATACCAGCTGAAGTACCGCCCCTTGGAGTGAAGTTACGTAACTCCATCATTAACGAAAGGTTATTTTAGGATATGAAAATTTGCTTTCGTTTTTTGTAATTAAAAAAACAACAACAAAAAATGCACGCAAGAAAACCCATACAAACTGTAAGACACAAAATTTGAAACCTCAAAATTGCATATATCTCCTCATGAACCCTCCAAACCTTCATGACAGGTTTGATGAAGATCCATCAATAGGACCGCAGATAGCCCATAGTCTTATGATTAACTTCAAAGAAACAATCGACATACTACTAATGTTTGTAATAAACAGAACTTTATAAGTAAAATACAAAACAAGGTTTTCATGTTCTTTACGTTGACAAATGAGATGCGTAAGTTTCACTAGATACGTAAAGTAACGAGCCTTGTGTGGCTTGGTGGTTAGGGCACTCGACTTGCAATCTTAGGGTCACGGGTTCGAATACCCTTTCCACCAAACATGTCTGTCCTTTTAGCTGTGGAGCCGTTATAACATCATAGCCAATCCCACTACTCGTTGGTAAAGAGTAGCCCAAAAGTTGGCGGTTAGTGGTGTTGTCTAGCTGCCTTCCAATTGGTTTACTGTTTAACCAAACATTTCGTTCCATTCCGGAAACTTATGACAAGCCTACTATAGATATAGGTGTCCTTCCAACAGACAATTATATTATCAAAAACTATCTTCTCTTACTGCGACAAATCGAGAGATCTTATTAATTGAAGTAAGTTGGGAGAAAACAAGGAGAATATGTTTTTTAATCCACATTTTGACGTCGACAGAATAATGCCAGACATAAGCCTCAGTTTTTTATTGCAATTACTTGAAAGCGGCGAAAGTCGTGTTTCTCCACTTGTTCTTAATACGAAAGCTTGAAGACAGACTATTACAGCACCCTTGGGTGTTATGAGGTGCCTCTAAGTGGGATGTAATACACTTTTCGTCATATATCACAGGCTTCTTTAAATGTATTACTCATTTTCCACTTCTACTGCATATGGACGACACGTTTTTTTATTGTTACCAGGTCATAAGGGTGTGGTTTTATCTGACCTTTTCGAAAATTTAGGTCGTTATTTTTGATAAACCGAGCCATGTTCGATCAAAAACCTTGAATAACGTTAAAGAAAAGCCTCTCTAGGCCTTGAGGTTTTGGTTTTTATAAAGTCTGTCGGAAATAACTTTGTGTGTCGTACAGTTTCAACTGTTATGTCCTCAATATATACTTTCAACAAACAGATAATTAGGTTTCAACTGTTGGAAAGTACTGACAATCAGTTTTTGATCTAGTGAAACATACTGACAATCAGTTTTTGATCTAGTAAAACATACTGACAATCAGTTTTTGATCTAGTGAAACATACTGATAATCAGTTTTTGATCTAGTGAAACATACTGACAATCAGTTTTTGATCTAGTGAAACATACTGATAATCAGTTTTTGATCTAGTGAAACATACTGACAATCAGTTTTTGATCTAGTGAAACATACTGACAATCAGTTTTTGATCTAGTGGAACATACTGATAATCAGTTTTTGATCTAGTGGAACATACTGACAATCAGTTTTTGATCTAGTGAAACATACTGACAATCAGTTTTTGATCTAGTGAAACATACTGATAATCAGTTTTTGATCTAGTGAAACATACTGACAATCAGTTTTGATCTAGTGGAACATACTGATAATCAGTTTTGATCTAGTGAAACATACTGACAATCAGTTTTTGATCTAGTGAAACATACTGACAATCAGTTTTTGATCTAGTGAAACATACTGATAATCAGTTTTTGATCTAGTGAAACATACTGACAATCAGTTTTTGATCTAGTGGAACATACTGATAATCAGTTTTTGATCTAGTGAAACATACTGATAATCAGCTTTTGATCTATTGAAATATACTGACAATCAGTTTGGGATCTAGTGGATTATACTGATAATCAGCTTTTGATCTAGTGAAACATACTGACAATCAGTTTTTGATCTAGTGAAACATACTGACAATCAGTTTTGGATCTAGTGGATCATACTGACAATCAGTTTTGGATCTATTGGAACATACTGACAATCAGTTTTGGTTCTAGTGAATCATACTGATAATCAGCTTTCGATCTAGTGGAACATAATGACAATCAGTTTTTGATCTATTGGAACATACTGACGTTCAGTTTTTGATCCAGTGAGACATACTGATAATCAGGTTTTGGTCTAGTGAAACAAACTGACAATCAGTTTTTGATCTATTGGAACATACTGACGTTCAGTTTTGGGTCTAGTGAAACATACTGACAATCAGTTTTTGATTTAGTGAAACATACTGATAATCAGCTTATGATCTAGTGAAACATACTGACAATCAGTTTTTGATTTAGTGAAACATACTGATAAACAGTTTTGGTTCTAGTGAATCATACTGATAATCAGCTTTCGATCTAGTGGAACATAATGACAATCAGTTTTTGATCTATTGGAACATACCGACGTTCAGTTTTGGATCTAGTGAAACATACTGACAATCAGTTTTTGATTTAGTGGATCATACTGATAATCAGCTTTTGATCTAGTGAAACATACTGACAATCAGTTTTTGATCTAGTGAAACATACTGACAATCAGTTTTGGATCTATTAGAACATACTCACAATCACTTTTGGATTATGTGGATAATACTGATAATCAGCTTTTGATCTAGTGAAACATACTGACAATCAATTTTTGATCTAGTGAAACACACTGATAATCAGCTTTTGATCTGGTAAAACATATTGACAATCAGTTTTTGATCCAGTGAAACATACTGACATTCAGCTTTTGATCTAGTGAAACATACTGACAATCGGTTTTTGATCTAGTGAAACATACTGACAATCAGTTTTTTTATCTAGTGAAACATACTGACAATCAGTTTGGGATCTAGTGGATCATACTGACAATCAGTTTTTGATTTAGTGAAACATACTGATAAACAGTTTTGGTTCTAGTGGATCATACTGATAATCAGCTTTTGATCTAGTGAAACATACTGACAATAAGTTTTTGATTTAGTGAAACATACTGATAAACAGTTTTGGTTCTAGTGAATCATACTGATAATCAGTTTTTGATTTAGTGGAACATACTGACAATCAGTTTTTGATTTAGTGGAACATACTGACAATCAGTTTTGGATCTAGTGGATCATACTGATAATCAGCTTTTGATCTAGTGGAACATAATGACAATCAGTTTTTGATCTATTGGAACATACTGACGTTCAGTTTTGGATCTAGTGAAACATACTGACAATCAGTTTTTGATCTAGTGAAACATACTGACAATCAATTTTTGATCTAGTGAAACATACTGACAATCAGTTTTGGATTTAGTGAAACATACTGACAATCAATTTTTGATCTAGTGAAACATACTGACAATCAGTTTTGGATTTAGTGAAACATACTGACAATCAGTTTTGGATCTATTAGAACATACTCACAATCACTTTTGGATTTAGTGGATCATACTGATAATCAGCTTTTGATCTAGTGAAACATACTGATAATCAGTTTTTGATCTAGTGAAACATACTGACAATCAATTTTTGATCTAGTGAAACATACTGACAATCAGTTTTGGATTTAGTGAAATATACTGACAATCAGTTTTGGATCTATTAGAACATACTCACAATCACTTTTGGATTTAGTGGATAATACTGATAATCAGCTTTTGATCTAGTGAAACATACTGACAATCAATTTTTGATCTAGTGAAACACACTGATAATCAGCTTTTGATTTAGTAAAACATATTGACAATCAGTTTTTGATCCAGTGAAACATACTGACATTCAGCTTTTGATCTAGTGAAACATACTGACAATCAGTTTTTGATCTAGTGAAACATACTGACAATGAGTTTTGGATCTAGTGGATCATACTGATAATCAGCTTTTGATCAGCTAATTCGAACCCGCGACCCTCAGATTAGGAATCGCGTGTCTCATCCACCTGGCCATGCCATGCCCACTGTGAAGAAGTGAATGGTTTAAGGTGTTTATTTTATTTATATATATTTATTTATCGCGACGTTCCTAGAACGTATTGTTAAGACCGATCCAGTAACAAGATGGTTTCAACATTTAATAATTAAAATAGAAGAATAAATACTGTTGGGAAAATATAAAAGACAAAGACTGTAAATTTATGATAAATTTAAAAATAAAACGGTGAATTTCAAGTTTAACAAGTCGGTAAATTCGATGTATCGTTTATGACCTTGAAGTCGAAAACTGTTTGAGTACGAACCAGTTGTTCTTTATATTGAATGTCAAGTTTGAGGACCAAACAATACTTTGTGTTTCAACGAAACTTGTAACACAGGTATCTTGCTCGATATTGCCAATCCAGGCTCTTATTTCGTGTTACGATTTACGTTTCAGATTCATATCATATTTACATTTGACAAAATTATGATTTATTGTCTATATTTCATGTGTTATCCAGAAAACAGACTTGTTTAGTTGGTGTCATACAGTTCTTATAATTATTATGTTACAACATCGTAAGGAACATCTGTGATTATAATGTCTCGGTTTAGAGCTTCTGTAAAGCTACAGTATTACAACAGTTTAACTGATACAGCCATATTTACATTATTTTAGATGAGATAGCTCTCTGGATTAATAAACTAGACGTCAATCAATCTGGCGATTTACGGTTTATGTCCTGTTGACACAAACCTATGTTTCACACTTTGGAACCGCTCATGCGTTATAAGAGTAAAAGTGAAATACTACTTTTCGAATAGAGCGCGCAAAAGTGGGCGGTGGATGCTGTTAATTAGCTGCCTTTTCTTTAATCTATCATATCAAAAATTAGGGGTATAATCCTCGTGACGTTTCTCGCTGACGTTTGAAAGAAGCCAACCAGAGTTGAGACGAAATCCATTAGACAAGTCCAAGAAACGAGCTGTAAGCACGATCTAGTTAGGAGATCAGCCTGTTTGGTAACACAACTTTATAGAACATTCAAACATTCATAATGGTTGTGACATGAAGCTCACGTGGTTTACTGTTTACATTTATTTACACTGTAAATAACGTCTTACTATTGCAAATAATTCTTTGTGAACCTGAACCTGAACCTGACCAGAGTCATCTTTAAGTCACGTGTTTATAACTGAATAATATTGTGGGTCAAGTAAACATATTTCTTACAGGACGAAAGTTGAGTCTGAGTTTTTATAGAAAGACTGTAGATAGAACTGAATCGTGAGAAAGTATTTTTTCTGCAAAGTGTAACACAGACGGGCAGACATACGTTTTCCATAATTATTGTGTACTATGTATATAAAATATATTCTTCTATAGCAACTCATGATACATATATTGTTTAAAACACTCTTAAGTGAGAAATCAATATAGCGTGAGAGAAACATCAACAAACATAATAGAAATTACAGATAGTTCTAGTTCCAAACGTTAGACAGAGGACAGAAATGTGAAGAAACGCCTTCTAAATAACATAAAACAGTGGAACACAGCCATTTAGAACTCACAGTCTCAGGGTCAGGGTTCGAACCCCCATCCCACCAAACACGACCGTCCTTTCAACCATTAGGACGTTATAGCGTTTGAGAATAACTCAAACAGAAACACCACTATAAAAATACAGTCGTTTGAGAATAACTGATACAGAAACATCACTATAAAAATAGTCGTTTGAGAATCACTGATAGAAAAACACCACTATAAAAACACAGTCGTTTGAGAATAACTGATACAGAAACACCATTATAAAAACACAGTCGTTTGAGAATAACTGATACAGAAACACCATTATAAAAACACAGTCGTTTGAGAATCACTGACACAAAAACACCACTATAAAAACACAGTCGTTTGAGAATCACTGACACAAAAACACCACTATAAAAACATAGTCGTTTGAGAATCACTGATACAAAAACACCACTTTAAAAACATTGTCGTTTGATAATCACTGATAGAAAAACACCACTATAAAAACGTAGTCGTTTGAGAATAATTGATACAGAAACACCATTATAAAAACACAGTCGTTTGAAAATAACTGATACAGAAACACCATTATAAAAACACAGTCGTTTGAGAATAACTGACACAGAAACACCACTTTAAAAACATTGTCGTTTGATAATCACTGATACAAAAACATCACTATAAAAATAGTCGTTTGAAAATCACTGATAGAGAAACACCACTATAAAAACACAGTCGTTTGAGAATAACTGATACAAAAACACCACAATAAAAACACAGTCGTTTGAGAATAACTGATACAGAAACACCATTATAAAAACACAGTCGTTTGAGAATCACTGACACAAAAACACCACTATAAAAACACAGTCGTTTGAGAATCACTGACACAAAAACACCACTATAAAAACATAGTCGTTTGAGAATCACTGATACAAAAACACCACTTTAAAAACATTGTCGTTTGATAATCACTGATAGAAAAACACCACTATAAAAACGTAGTCGTTTGAGAATAATTGATACAGAAACACCATTATAAAAACACAGTCGTTTGAGAATAACTGATACAGAAACACCATTATAAAAACACAGTCGTTTGAAAATAACTGATACAGAAACACCATTATAAAAACACAGTCGTTTGAGAATAACTGCCACAAAAACACAACTATAAAAACACAGTCGTTTGAGAATCACTGATACAGATGCACCTGTAGAAAAACACAGTCGTTTGAGAAATACTGATAGAGAAACACCATTATAAAAACACAGTCGTTTGAGAATAAATGATACAGAAACACCACAATAAAAACACAGTCGTTTGAGAATCACTGATACAGAAACACATTTTGTTCTAATTCTGTTACCGAACATTGTCTCTACTATTCGTCATATGAACATTGTAATGTAACGGACAATTCCAGTAAAACTAGAGACTGTTTGTGCATAACCTATGAATAACTTTACTCGAAATTTAATAAACGTTTATAAAGACAAGTTATATGGTAGTCCAACGCATCCACAGAAGGGTTTGAATCTTGAATTTTACGTTATAAGCCTTGTACCTTAATGCTGTGTCACTATAAAAGTAATGAAACTAAATATGAACGTACGTTTATATTTGGCTTCTTCATATTGTATGTTTGTTTGTAACTTAAAGTGTCGTCTCATGAAATAAACAACTCTCAGGACAAACATATTATAAAAGACAATTATTTTAGTCTAGTTTTCAACGTCCAAACGTAACACTTCGACTCTGAGAGAGACAAAAAGCTCCTTTTTAACAAATTTGTACCTTATTTGGTCAGTTTGTTTGTTGTCAGATCTGGGTATTGGTTTAATTCTGCTTTGCCAAGGGCAAGTATGGAAACCCGATTTTTAGCGTGTCACTGGTCATGATCATGAGTAATATTTACCTGTAACTGGAATAAAAATATTGAACCAATTAACAATGAGAAAATAAACCCTTCCAAGAAATCTTCTGGATATTACGAGACAATATGTAAAGTGTTGGATAATACTAGTTTTAATATTCAGATCAAGGTGGTGTCAGATATGGTGAAGCAGTTTCTGACAAATCTCATTTCGTATTTTTGGTGAACATATTACAATAAAAGGTATGGACAGCTCGGTATTTCTAGTATTGTCTGAAACAATAGACAAAACTTGCAAGTGAAGTTAACTGAAAATCATCGGAAGGTAGGATATCTTTATGTTGATACATTATATGTGAATTATTTGTTTTATAACTTTAGAAGTAATAACTTTCTCAGCATCTTTAAAATAAAACATTTTTCTCTGAATAACAAGTGAAGTTAGATACTGTTTTTTAATGTGTTAAAATTATCATTCGTGATATTTGTAACAAATCACAGTTTAACAACAAATTACGTCTTTGTAATTTCTCAAAACAGAATTGTTCGTTTGTTTTCTGGAATTCCGTTGTAAGTTTTGTTCCTGTTTTAATAAATTGTTTTGATTTATTTTGAATCTCTTCAGTGTCTTGTGATTCGTATATTGTAGACATGAAGACCGAATTCTTGTTTCTGTTCTCTCTTGTCGTCTTAGCGGGAGACGCTTATGGTAAGTTTGTCAAAGAATTTTGATATTACACATCGGTTTCTCTTTATTATGTATTTAGTCACGTGATCTGATTCTGGAAAGGAATTGTTGGAATCTGTGGAACGAAATACGTTCTAACAAACTTAGGACGACTTCCTACTAAATCATCAACCTGAACGTAAGTTATACAACACGATAAAACTAAAATCTACTAAACTGTTTAACACGGTAAAACTTTCATAAAATAAACAGTTAATTTTGTTGAACCAATCTCCCCAGGTTTCTATTGTCATCTAGAGCGCCATCGTCCGGAGAAACAAGAAGTAAAATAAGAAACAGGTCACATACATTAACAGATGGACGTGCACATAATATATAATTAATTCAGCTAATTAGCCAAGTTATATTTTTAAACTGTTTACCATTTATTTTTAAAATAGTTGAATTGAAAAACTTTTATCACAGACATGTTATTATACATCTTATAATATTAAAATTGAGGGTTAAACGGTTATAGAAGTTGTGCTCTTTGTTAGGTTTTTTATTAATTTTAGATATAAAACACTTGTTTACTCAGTAATTAAAATACTTGGTATTGGTCCATTGGTGTAGAAACACATGGTAGAGTACTAGACATTTGTCTACCTCTGTCACGTGTTTAATAACGACAGCAGCTAAAAGTTATGTTTTCCTTAACTTAGTCGCTTGATAGTTTGAAGTAAAATAAAGGTTATTATGATATTACTTGGAAGAGTCGAAACGATCAGTGATAAACATTCTATTGTTAACACATAATGTAATATGAACGATTTATTTTATCCGTAGCTGTTGTTTACTGTGGAAATGGATGGACCTGCCCTGACGGGTATACTTGTTGCTTGCATCCTAATGGCGGTTTCGGTTGTTGCGGACTTCGCAATGCCGTCTGTTGCTGTAGTGGAGAAACATGTTGCTTTTCTCTGCATTCGTGTTCAGCAGATTCTTCCAGATGTAATCGATGTCCATCCTTTGCTGGTGCAGTTCGGGGAGACGCACCGAAAGCGACATCTATCGTCGCTGCTAGGAACTCTTGAGTTAAGCACAGAAATTAAAATCAAAACAAAAAACCTTTAATTATTTTGGTATTTTTGTTTTACATTAAAGTCTATATTTTTAACTGACATGCTTTCCATGTCACTAAAAATTGAGGAGAAAAATAAAAGTTATAAATTAAAGTATGCGTGATAAAGACTGTTTTATTATAATGTGTCGAACTTCAGATCATCAAAAAACAGTTTGATAAAACAGTGACAATACAAACCACAAGTTGAAAGTAAAATAAGTGTACGGGTTGTGTACGTTTGTCGAGATCGGTTGACTTTTGTTTAAGTTTTTTTTTCTGACTACGAGTCTGCACGAGCGCGAAGCCTTCGTCGTCAGGAAGAACTTGGTCTTGTTCAGAATTTGTGTGTTGTGGAATATCCAGGGTGAGGTTTGAGATACTTAAACTACGAGTTATTGGATTGTCGTTATCTGATACTGTAGGCTTATTAGCTACACTATCATCACAAGTTGAAAGTACAATATCCTTAATAAGTGTTCTTTGTTTTTCTAGTTCTTACAGTAGCATATTTAGCAGGAGTTAGTTTGGCTTTTTGTTCTTTTTTCAACAATAAACATCAGGGATTTTAATTTTACATTATCATCTACTATATGGCTACCGTCACTAGACTTACTTTTGGTCCCTGTTCTACACGGTCTTGTTTTCTCTATATCAGACGCTACATCGTTCTCCACGGTGTCTGACCGCTCCGACTCCGGCCGGCATGACGCCTCTCTGTTTAACTTAGTGAAACTTGCAGTCTCGGGTTACTTCTTAAAGTAATAAGGTCTTCTGTCTCTGTATCTACTAGCGTGAAACTCGAGGTCAATAGTAGGAACTCGGAGAGTATGAAACTAAAATAAGTCGTAGAGCACGAAGAATTCGCAAGCCTTCAGAGGTATATCTTGTCTCGTTCCGCTCAAAGCGCAGAATCTCGCGTTATAAAAGTGAAATACTACTTTTCGAATAGAGCGCGCAAAAGTTGGCTGTGGATGCTGTTAATTAGCTGCCTTTTCTTTAATCTGTCAAATCAAAAATTAGGGGTGTATAATCCTCGTGACGTTTTACGATGATGTTTGAAAGAAGTCAACCAGTTTGTTTTCTTTGTTTGTTTTTGAATTTCGCACAAAGCAACTTGAGGGCTATCTATGTTATCTGTGCTATCTGTGTTATCTGTGTTATCTGTGCTATCTGACCCTAATTTAGCAATGTAAGACTAGAGGGAAGGCAGCTAGTCATCACCACCCACCTATAACTCTTGGGCTACTCTTTTACCAACGAATAGTGGGATTGACAGTCACATTATAACGCCCATATGGCTGGGAGGGCGAGCATGTTTGGTACAACGGGAATGCGAACCCGCGACCATCAGATTACGTTTCGCACGTCTTAATACGCTTGGCAATGCCGGGCCGAAGCCAACCAGAGACGAGACGAAATCCATTAGACAAGTCCAAGAAAGCAGCTGTCATATCTAGTTAGAAGATCAGCCTCTTTTGAAACACAACGTTATAGAACATTGAGGCATACATAATGGTTGTGACATGAAACACACGTGGTTTACAATTTACATTTATTTACACTGTGAATTACGTCTTACTATTGCAAATAATTCTTTGTGAACCTAAAACTGACCTGAGTCGTCTTTAAGTCACGTGTTTATAACTGAATAATATTGTGGGTAAAGTAAACATATTTCTTACAGGACGAAAGTTGAGTCTGAGTTTTTATAGAAAGACTGTAGATGGAGCTGAATCGTGAGAAAGTATTTTTTCTGCAAAATGTAACACAGACGGGGAGACATACGTTTTCCATAATTATTGTGTACTATGTATATAAAAGATATTCTTCTATAGTAGCTCGTGATACATAGATTGCTTTAAACACACTTAAGTGAGAAATCAATATAGCGTGTGAGAAACACCAACAAACATAATAGAAATAAAAGATAGTTCTAGTTCCAAACGTTAGACAGAGGACAAAAATGTGAATAAACGCCTTCGAAATAACATACAACAGTGAATCACAGTCGTTTGAGAATCACTGATACAGGAAACACCACAATGAAAGGGCGAGCATGTTTGGTGTGACAAATATTTCATATAAACCGAAGTAACAGAAATATAAACTACAATAAGAAAACTAGAATAAGTCATTTCAGAAACAAAAAACTAAACTTCAAAAAGTAGATAACGAAATTTACAGAGGAAAAACCAATTAATACGTTTTTATTAGAACGTATACCAAAATATCGGCCCGGCATGGCCAAGCCTGTTAAGGCGTGCGACTCGTAATCCGAGGGTCGCGGGTTCGAGCCCGCGTCGCGCTGAACATGCTCGCCCTCCCAGCCGTGGGGGTGTATAATGTGACGGTCAATCCCACTATTCGTTGGTAAAAGAGTAGCCCAAGAGTTGGCGGTGGGTGGTGATGACTAGCTGCCTTCCCTCTAGTGTTACACTGATAAATTAGGGACGGCTAGCACAGATAGCCCTCGAGTAGCTTTGTGCGAAATCCCAAAAACAAAAACAAACCAAAATATCGTAGAAAGAATGTTCAGTTGTGGAATGTAAAAAAAAAAAAGGTGAAACAAGGCTTAGAAATGGAGCGTTTGAAAATATCACAAGAAGAGGTTTAGTAGCGAAATATTTAAAAAACGAGAAGAAAATTCTTATGGGAACGATTATTTAGAATGTGAGACTTTTAACTATAAAAACACAGAGAATCACTGATACAAAAACACCACTATAAAAAAATAGTCGTTTGAGAATAACTGATACAGAAACAGCACTATAAAAACACAGTCGTTTGAGAACACTGATACAAAAACACCACTATAAAAACACAGTCGTTTGAGAATAACTGATACAGAAACACCACTATAAAAACACAGTCGTTTGAGAATAACTGATACAGAAACACCTCTATAAAAACACAGTTGTTTGGGAATAACTGATACAGAAACACTACTATAAAAACGTAGTCGTTTGATAATCACTGATACAAAAACACCACTATAAAAACACAGTCGTTTGAGAATAACTGATACAGAAACACCATTATAAAATCACAGTCGTTTGAGAATAACTGATACAGAAACACCACTATAAAAACAAAGTCGTTTGAGAAAAACTGATACAGAAACACCACTATGAAAACAGTCGTTTAAGAATAACTAACACAGAAACACCACTATAAAAACAGTCGTTTAAGAATAACTGATACAGAAACACCACTATAAAAACACAGTCGTTTGAGAATAACTGATACAGAAACACCATTATAAAAACACAGTCGTTTGAAAATAACTGATACAGAAACACCACTATAAAAAATAGTCGTTTGAGAATCCCTGATACAGAAACATTACTATAAAAAATAGTCGTTTGAGAATCACTGATACAGAAAAACCACTATAAAAACACAGTCGTTTGAGAATCACTGATACAAAAAAAACACTATAAAAATAGTCGTGTGAGAATATCTGATACAGAAACACCACTATAAAAACACAGTCGTTTGAGAATCACTGATACAAAAACACCACTATAAAAAAATATTCGTTTGAGTATAACTGATACAGAAACACCACTATAAAAACACAGTCGTTTGAGAACACTGATACAAAAACACCACTAAAAAACACAGTCGTTTGATAATCACTGATACAAAAACATCGATATAAAAAATAGTCGTTTGAGAATCACTGATACAGAAACACCACTATAAAAAATAGTCGTTTTAGAATCACTGATAGAAAAACACCACTATAAAAACATCAATATAAAAAATAGTCGTTTGAGAATCACTGATACAGAAACACCACTATAAAAAAACACAGTCGTTTGAGAATAACTGATACAGAAACACCACTATAAAAACACAGTCGTTTGAGAATCACTGATACAGAAACACCACTATAAAAACACAGTCGTTTGAGAATCACTGATACAAAAACACCACTATAAAAAAATAGTCGTTTGAGAATAACTGATACAGAAACACCACTATAAAAAAAAATCGTTTGAGAACACACAGTCGTTTGGGAATAACTGATACAGAAACACCACTATAAAAACGTAGTCGTTTGATAATCACTGATACAAAAACATAACTATAAAAACACAGTCGTTTGAGAATAACTGATACAGAAACACCACTATAAAAACACAGTCGTTTGAGAATCACTGATACAAAAAAACCACTATAAAAAAATAGTCGTTTGAGAATAACTGATACAGAAACACCACTATAAAAACACAGTCGTTTGAGAATCACTGATACAAAAACACCACTATAAAAAATAGTCGTTTGAGAATAACTGATACAGAAACACCACTATAAAAACACAGTCGTTTGAGAATCACTGATACAAAACACCACTATAAAAAAACAGTCGTTTGAGAATAACTGATACAGAAACACCACTATAAAAACACAGTCCTTTGGGAATAACTGATACAGAAACACCACTATAAAAACGTAGTCGTTTGATAATCACTGATACAAAACACCACTATAAAAACACAGTCGTTTGAGAATAACTGATACAGAAACACCACTATAAAAACACAGTCGTTTGAGAATCACTGATACAAAAACATAACTATAAAAACACAGTCGTTTGAGAATAACTGATACAGAAACACCACTATAAAAACACAGTCGTTTGAGAATAACTGACACAGAAACACCACTATAAAAAACACAGTCGTTTGAGAATCACTGATACAAAAACACCACTATAAAAAATAGTCGTTTGAGAATAACTGATACAGAAACACCACTATAAAAAACACAGTCGTTTGAGAACACTGATACAAAAACACCACTATAAAAACACAGTCGTTTGAGAATAACTGATACAGAAACACCACTATAAAAACACAGTCGTTTGAGAATAACTGATACAGAAACACCACTATAAAAAACGTAGTCGTTTGAGAATAACTGATACAAAAACACCACTATAAAAACACAGTCGTTTGAGAATAACTGATACAGAAACACCACTATAAAAACACAGTCGTTTGAGAAAAACTGATACAGAAACACCACTATAAATACAGAGTCGTTTAAGAATAACTGATACAGAAACACCACTATAAAACACAGTCGTTTGAGAATCACTGATACAAAAAAAACCACTATAAAAACACAGTCGTTTGAGAATAACTGATACAGAAACACCACTATAAAAAATAGTCGTTTGAGAATAACTGATACAGAAACACCACTATAAAAATACAGTTGTTTGGGAATAACTGATACAGAAACACCACTATAAAAAACATAGTCGTTTGAGAATAACTGATACAGAAACACCACTATAAAAAACACAGTCGTTTGAGAATAACTGATACAGAAACACCACTATAAAAACACAGTCGTTTGAGAATAACTGATACAAAAACACCACTATAAAAACACAGTCGTTTGAGAATAACTGATACAGAAACACCACTATAAAAACACAGTCGTTTGAGAATAACTGATACAGAAACACCACTATAAAAACACAGTCGTTTGAGAATCACTGATACAAAAACACCACTATAAAAAATTGTCGTTTGAGAATAACTGATACAGAAACACCACTATAAAAAAAAATAGTCGTTTGAGAATAACTGATACAGAAACACCACTATAAAAACACAGTCGTTTGAGAATCACTGATACAAAAACACCACTATAAAAAACACAGTCGTTTGAGAATAACTGATACAGAAACACCACTATAAAAAACACAGTCGTTTGAGAATAACTGATACAGAAACACCACTATAAAAAACACAGTCGTTTGAGAATAACTGATACAGAAACACCACTATAAAAAACGTAGTCGTTTGATAATCACTGATACAAAAACACCACTATACAAAAAACACAGTCGTTTGAGAATCACTGATACAAAAACACCACTATAAAAAACATAGTCGTTTGAGAATCACTGATACAGAAACACCACTATAAAAATAAAGTCGTTTGAGAATCACTGATACAAAAACACCACTATAAAAAATAGTCGTTTGAGAATCACTGATACAGAAACACCACTATAAAAACACAGTCGTTTGAGAATCACTGATACAAAAACACCACTATAAAAAAAATAGTCGTTTGAGAATAACTGATACAGAAACACCACTATATAAAAACACAGTCGTTTGAGAATAACTGATACAGAAACACCACTATAAAAACATAGTCGTTTGAGAATCACTGATACAAAAACACCACTATAAAAACACAGTCGTTTGAGAATAACTGATACAGAAACACCACTATAAAAACACAGTCGTTTGAGAATAACTGATACAGAAACACCACTATAAAAACACAGTCGTTTGAGAATCACTGATACAAAAACACCACTATAAAAAAATAGTCGTTTGAGAATAACTGATACAGAAACACCACTATAAAAAACACAGTCGTTTGAGAATCACTGATACAAAAACACCACTATAAAAAAATAGTCGTTTGAGAATAACTGATACAGAAACACCACTATAAAAAACACAGTCGTTTGAGAATCACTGATACAAAAACACCACTATAAAAAACACAGTCGTTTGAGAATAACTGATACAGAAACACCACTATGATACAAAAAACACAGTCGTTTGAGAATAACTGATACAGAAACACCACTATAAAAAAACACAGTCGTTTGAGAATAACTGATACAGAAACACCACTATAAAAACACAGTCGTTTGAGAATAACTGATACAAAAACACCACTATAAAAAATAGTCGTTTGAGAATCACTGATACAAAAACACCACTATAAAAACATAGTCGTTTGAGAATAACTGATACAGAAAAACACCACTATGATAAAAACACAGTCGTTTGAGAATCACTGATACAAAAACACCACTATAAAAAATAGTCGTTTGAGAATCACTGATACAAAAACACCACTATAAAAACACAGTCGTTTGAGAATAACTGATACAGAAACACCACTATAAAAACACAGTCGTTTGAGAAAAACTGATACAGAAACACCACTATAAAAACACAGTCGTTTGAGAATAACTGATACAGAAACACCACTAAAAAAACACAGTCGTTTGAGAATAACTGATACAGAAACACCACTATAAAAAACACAGTCGTTTGAGAAAACTGATACAGAAACACCACTATAAAAAACACAGTCGTTTGAGAATAACTGATACAGAAACACCACTATAAAAAACACAGTCGTTTGAGAATCACTGATACAAAAAAACCACTATATAAAAACAGTCGTTTGAGAATCACTGATACAAAACACCACTATAAAAAACACAGTCGTTTGAGAATAACTGATACAGATACACCACTATAAAATCACAGTCGTTTGAGAATCACTGATACAAAAACACCACTATAAAAAAAAGTCGTTTGAGAATCACTGATAGAAAAACACCACTATAAAAACACAGTCGTTTGAGAATAACTGATACAGAAACACCACTATAAAAAACACAGTCGTTTGAGAATAACTGATACAGAAACACCACTATAAAAAACACAGTCGTTTGATAATCACTGATAAGAAAACATCACTATAAAAAATAGTCGTTTGAGAATCACTGATACAGAAACACCACTATAAAAAATAGTCGTTTGAGAATCACTGATACAGAAACACCACTATAAAAAAATAGTCGTTTGAGAATCACTGATACAGAAACACCACTATAAAAACACAGTCGTTTGAGAATCACTGATACAAAAACACCACTATAAAAAATAGTCGTTTGAGAATAACTGATACAGAAACACCACTATAAAAACGTAGTCGTTTGATAATCACTGATACAAAAACATAACTATAAAAACACAGTCGTTTGAGAATAACTGATACAGAAACACCACTATAAAAACACAGTCGTTTGAGAATAACTGACACAGAAACACCACTATAAAAAACGTAGTCGTTTGAGAATCACTGATACAAAACACCACTATAAAAAACACAGTCGTTTGAGAATCACTGATACAAAAACACCACTATAAAAACATCAATATAAAACATAGTCGTTTGAGAATCACTGATACAGAAACACCACTATAAAAAATACAGTCGTTTGAGAATCACTGATACAAAAACACCACTATAAAAAAATAGTCGTTTGAGAATCACTGATACAGAAACACCACTATAAAAACACAGTCGTTTGAGAATCACTGATACAAAAACACCACTATAAAAACATCAATATAAAAAATAGTCGTTTGAGAATAACTGATACAGAAAACCACTATAAAAACACAGTCGTTTGAGAATAACTGATACAGAAACACCACTATAAAAACACAGTCGTTTGAGAATAACTGACACAGAAACACCACTATAAAAACACAGTCGTTTGAGAATCACTGATAAAAAAACACCACTATAAAAAAAATAGTCGTTTGAGAATAACTGATACAGAAACACCACTATAAAAAACACAGTCGTTTGAGAATCACTGATACAAAAACACCACTATAAAAAACACAGTCGTTTGAGAATAACTGATACAGAAACACCACTATAAAAAACACAGTCGTTTGAGAATAACTGATACAGAAACACCACTATAAAAACACAGTCGTTTGGGAATAACTGATACAGAAACACCACTATAAAAACACAGTCGTTTGAGAATAACTGATACAAAAACACCACTATAAAAAATAGTCGTTTGAGAATCACTGATACAAAAACACCACTATAAAAAAAAATAGTCGTTTGAGAATAACTGATACAAAACACCACTATAAAAACACAGTCGTTTGAGAATCACTGATACAAAAACACCACTATAAAAAAATAGTCGTTTGAGAATCACTGATACAAAAACACCACTATAAAAACACAGTCGTTTGAGAATAACTGATACAGAAACACCACTATAAAAAACACAGTCGTTTGAGAATAACTGATACAGAAACACCACTATAAAAACACAGTCGTTTGAGAATAACTGATACAGAAAACACCACTATAAAAAAAATAGTCGTTTGAGAATCACTGATACAGAAACACCACTATAAAAAAACAGTCGTTTTAGAATCACTGATAGAAAAACACCACTATAAAAACACAGTCGTTTGAGAATAACTGATACAGAAACACCACTATAAAAAACACAGTCGTTTGAGAATAACTGATACAAAAACACCACTATAAAAAAATAGTCGTTTGAGAATCACTGATACAAAAACACCACTATAAAAAATAGTCGTTTGAGAATAACTGATACAGAAACACCACTATAAAAACACAGTCGTTTGAGAATCACTGATACAAAAACACCACTATAAAAAATAGTCGTTTGAGAATCACTGATAGAAAAACACCACTATAAAAACACAGTCGTTTGAGAATAATTGATACAGAAACACCACTATAAAAAACACAGTCGTTTGAGAATAACTGATACAGAAACACCACTATAAAAACACAGTCGTTTGAGAATAACTGATACAGAAACACCACTATAAAAACACAGTCGTTTGAGAATAACTGATACAGAAACACCACTATAAAAACACAGTCGTTTGAGAATAACTGATACAGAAACACCACTATAAAAACACAGTCGTTTGAGAATAACTGATACAGAAACACCACTATAAAAAACACAGTCGTTTGAGAATCACTGATACAAAAACACCACTATAAAAAAACAGTCGTTTGAGAATCACTGATACAAAAACACCACTATAAAAAACATAGTCGTTTGAGAATAACTGATACAGAAACACCACTATAAAAAACACAGTCGTTTGAGAATCACTGATACAAAAACACCACTACCAAAAAAAAATAGTCGTTTGAGAATCACTGATACAAAAACACCACTATAAAAACACAGTCGTTTGAGAATAACTGATACAGAAACACCACTATAAAAAACACAGTCGTTTGAGAATAACTGATACAGAAACACCACTATACAAAAAACACAGTCGTTTGAGAATCACTGATACAGAAAACACCACTATAAAAAAATAGTCGTTTGAGAATCACTGATACAGAAACACCACTATAAAAAAATAGTCGTTTGAGAATCACTGATACAGAAACACCACTATAAAAAAATAGTCGTTTGAGAATCACTGATACAGAAACACCACTATTAAAACACAGTCGTTTGAGAATCACTGATACAAAAAAAACCACTATAAAAAAATAGTCGTTTGAGAATATCTGATACAGAAACACCACTATAAAAACGTAGTCGTTTGAGAATAACTGATACAAAAACACCACTATAAAAAACACAGTCGTTTGAGAATAACTGATACAGAAACACCACTATAAAAACACAGTCGTTTGAGAATAACTGATACAGAAACACCACTATAAAAAACGTAGTCGTTTGAGAATCACTGATACAAAAACACCACTATAAAAAAACACAGTCGTTTGAGAATCACTGATACAAAAACACCACTATAAAAAACATAGTCGTTTGAGAATCACTGATACAGAAAACACCACTATAAAAAACACAGTCGTTTGAGAATCACTGATACAAAAAACACCACTATAAAAAAATAGTCGTTTGAGAATCACTGATACAGAAACACCACTATAAAAAACACAGTCGTTTGAGAATCACTGATACAAAACACCACTATAAAAAAATAGTCGTTTGAGAATAACTGATACAGAAACACCACTATAAAAAACAGTCGTTTGAGAATAACTGATACAGAAACACCACTATAAAAAACACAGTCGTTTGAGAATAACTGATACAGAAACACCACTATAAAAAACACAGTCGTTTGAGAATCACTGATACAAAACACCACTATAAAAAATAGTCGTTTGAGAATAACTGATACAGAAACACCACTATAAAAAACACAGTCGTTTGAGAATCACTGATACAAAAACACCACTATAAAAAACACAGTCGTTTGAGAATAACTGATACAGAAACACCACTATAAAAAACACAGTCGTTTGAGAATAACTGATACAGAAACACCACTATAAAAAACACAGTCGTTTGAGAATAACTGATACAGAAACACCACTATAAAAAACACAGTCGTTTGAGAATAACTGATACAAAAACACCACTATAAAAAAATAGTCGTTTGAGAATCACTGATACAAAAACACCACTATAAAAAAAATAGTCGTTTGAGAATAACTGATACAAAAACACCACTATAAAAAACACAGTCGTTTGAGAATCACTGATACAAAAACACCACTATAAAAAAAATAGTCGTTTGAGAATCACTGATACTGATACAAAAACACCACTATAAAAAACACAGTCGTTTGAGAATAACTGATACAGAAACACCACTATAAAAAACACAGTCGTTTGAGAATAACTGATACAGAAACACCACTATAAAAACACAGTCGTTTGAGAATCACTGATACAGAAAACACCACTATAAAAAAATAGTCGTTTGAGAATCACTGATACAGAAACACCACTATAAAAAAACAGTCGTTTGAGATCACTGATACAAAAACACCACTATAAAAATACAATCGTTTGAAAATAACTGATACAGAAACACCACTATAAAAAACACAGTCGTTTGAGAATAACTGATACAGAAACACCACTATAAAAAACACAGTCGTTTGAGAATAACTGATACAGAAACACCACTATAAAAAACGTAGTCGTTTGAGAATCACTGATACAAAAACACCACTATAAAAAACACAGTCGTTTGAGAATCACTGATACAAAAACACCACTATAAAAAATAGTCGTTTGAGAATCACTGATACAGAAACACCACTATAAAAAAAGTCGTTTGAGAATCACTGATACAAAAACACCACTATAAAAAATAGTCGTTTGAGAATCACTGATACAGAAACACCACTATAAAAACACAGTCGTTTGAGAATCACTGATACAAAAACACCACTATAAAAAAATAGTCGTTTGAGAATAACTGATACAGAAACACCACTATAAAAAACACAGTCGTTTGAGATAACTGATAACTGATACAGAAACACCACTATAAAAACAGTCGTTTGAGAATCACTGATACAAAAACACCACTATAAAAAACACAGTCGTTTGAGAATAACTGATACAGAAACACCACTATAAAAACACAGTCGTTTGAGAATAACTGATACAGAAACACCACTATAAAAAACACAGTCGTTTGAGAATCACTGATACAAAAAAACCACTATAAAAAATAGTCGTTTGAGAATAACTGATACAGAAACACCACTATAAAAACACAGTCGTTTGAGAATCACTGATACAAAAACACCACTATAAAAAAATAGTCGTTTGAGAATAACTGATACAGAAACACCACTATAAAAAACACAGTCGTTTGAGAATCACTGATACAGAAACACCACTATAAAAAACACAGTCGTTTGAGAATAACTGATACAGAAACACCACTATATAAACAACGTCGTTTGAGAATAACTGATACAGAAACACCACTATAAAAAACACAGTCGTTTGAGAATAACTGATACAGAAACACCACTATAAAAAAACACAGTCGTTTTTGAGAATAACTGATACAAAAACACCACTATAAAAAAAATAGTCGTTTGAGAATCACTGATACAAAAACACCACTATAAAAAAATAGTCGTTTGAGAATAACTGATACAGAAACACCACTATAAAAAAACACAGTCGTTTGAGAATCACTGATACAAAAACACCACTATAAAAAAATAGTCGTTTGAGAATCACTGATACAAAAACACCACTATAAAAAAAATAGTCGTTTGAAAAACACCACTATAAGTCACAGTCGTTTGAGAATAACTGATACAGAAACACCACTATAAAAACACAGTCGTTTGAGAATAACTGATACAGAAACACCACTATAAAAACACAGTCGTTTGAGAATAACTGATACAGAAACACCACTATAAAAAACACAGTCGTTTGAGAATAACTGATACAGAAACACCACTATAAAAAACACAGTCGTTTGAGAATAACTGATACAGAAACACCACTATAAAAAACACAGTCGTTTGAGAATAACTGATACAGAAACACCACTATAAAAAACACAGTCGTTTGAGAATAACTGATACAGAAACACCACCAGTCGTTTGAGAATCACTGATACAGAAACACCACTATAAAAAACACAGTCGTTTGAGAATCACTGATACAAAAACACCACTATAAAAACACAGTCGTTTGAGAATAACTGATACAGAAACACCACTATAAAAAACACAGTCGTTTGAGAATCACTGATACAAAAACACCACTATAAAAAAAATAGTCGTTTGAGAATCACTGATACAAAAACACCACTATAAAAAACACAGTCGTTTGAGAATAACTGATACAGAAACACCACTATAAAAAACACAGTCGTTTGAGAATAACTGATACAGAAACACCACTATAAAAAAACACAGTCGTTTGAGAATCACTGATACAAAACACCACTATAAAAACATAGTCGTTTGAGAATCACTGATACAGAAACACCACTATAAAAAATAGTCGTTTGAGAATCACTGATACAGAAACACCACTATAAAAAAAATAGTCGTTTGAGAATCACTGATACAGAAACACCACTATAAAAAAACACAGTCGTTTGAGAATCACTGATACAAAAACACCACTATAAAAAAAATAGTCGTTTGAGAATAACTGATACAGAAACACCACTATAAAAAACGTAGTCGTTTGAGAATCACTGATACAAAAACACCACTATAAAAAACACAGTCGTTTGAGAATAACTGATACAGAAACACCACTATAAAAACACAGTCGTTTGAGAATAACTGATACAGAAACACCACTATAAAAAACACAGTCGTTTGAGAATCACTGATACAAAAACACCACTATAAAAAACACAGTCGTTTGAGAATCACTGATACAAAAACACCACTATAAAAAACATAGTCGTTTGAGAATCACTGATACAGAAACACCACTAAAAAACACAGTCGTTTGAGAATCACTGATACAAAACACCACTATAAAAAATAGTCGTTTGAGAATCACTGATACAGAAACACCACTATAAAAAACACAGTCGTTTGAGAATCACTGATACAAAAACACCACTATAAAAAAATAGTCGTTTGAGAATAACTGATACAGAAACACCACTATAAAAAAACACAGTCGTTTGAGAATAACTGATACAGAAACACCACTATAAAAAACACAGTCGTTTGAGAATAACTGATACAGAAACACCACTATAAAAAACACAGTCGTTTGAGAATCACTGATACAAAAACACCACTATAAAAAAACAGTCGTTTGAGAATAACTGATACAGAAACACCACTATAAAAACACAGTCGTTTGAGAATCACTGATACAAAAACACCACTATAAAAAACACAGTCGTTTGAGAATAACTGATACAGAAACACCACTATAAAAAACACAGTCGTTTGAGAATAACTGATACAGAAACACCACTATAAAAAACACAGTCGTTTGAGAATAACTGATACAGAAACACCACTATATAAAAACACAGTCGTTTGAGAATAACTGATACAAAAACACCACTATAAAAACACAGTCGTTTGAGAATCACTGATACAAAAACACCACTATAAAAAAATAGTCGTTTGAGAATAACTGATACAAAAACACCACTATAAAAAACACAGTCGTTTGAGAATCACTGATACAAAAACACCACTATAAAAAACAGTCGTTTAGTCGTTTGAGAATCACTGATACTGATACAAAACACCACTATAAAAAACACAGTCGTTTGAGAATAACTGATACAGAAACACCACTATAAAAAACACAGTCGTTTGAGAATAACTGATACAGAAACACCACTATAAAAAAACACAGTCGTTTGAGAATCACTGATACAAAACACCACTATAAAAAAATAGTCGTTTGAGAATCACTGATACAGAAACACCACTATAAAAAAACAGTCGTTTGAGAACACTGATCGTTTATAAAGAAACACTGATACAGAAACACCACTATAAAAAACACAGTCGTTTGAGAATAACTGATACAGAAACACCACTATAAAAAACACAGTCGTTTGAGAATAACTGATACAGAAACACCACTATAAAAACACAGTCGTTTGAGAATAACTGATACAAAACACCACTATACAAAAAAAACACAGTCGTTTGAGAATCACTGATACAAAAACACCACTATAAAAAACACAGTCGTTTGAGAATCACTGATAAAAAAACACCACTATAAAAAACAGTCGTTTGAGAATCACTGATACAGAAACACCACTATACAGAAAAAACACAGTCGTTTGAGAATCACTGATACAAAACACCACTATAAAAAAAATAGTCGTTTGAGAATCACTGATACAGAAACACCACTATAAAAAACACAGTCGTTTGAGAATCACTGATACAAAAACACCACTATAAAAAATAGTCGTTTGAGAATAACTGATACAGAAACACCACTATAAAAACACAGTCGTTTGAGAATAACTGATACAGAAACACCACTATAAAAACACAGTCGTTTGAGAATCACTGATACAGAAACACCACTATAAAAACACAGTCGTTTGAGAATAACTGATACAGAAACACCACTATAAAAAACACAGTCGTTTGAGAATAACTGATACAGAAACACCACTATAAAAAACACAGTCGTTTGAGAATCACTGATACAAAAACACCACTATAAAAAAATAGTCGTTTGAGAATAACTGATACAGAAACACCACTATAAAAACACAGTCGTTTGAGAATCACTGATACAAAAACACCACTATAAAAAAATAGTCGTTTGAGAATAACTGATACAGAAACACCACTATAAAAAACACAGTCGTTTGAGAATCACTGATACAAAAACACCACTATAAAAACACAGTCGTTTGAGAATAACTGATACAGAAACACCACTATAAAAAACACAGTCGTTTGAGAATAACTGATACAGAAACACCACTATAAAAAACACAGTCGTTTGAGAATAACTGATACAGAAACACCACTATAAAAAACACAGTCGTTTGAGAATAACTGATACAAAAACACCACTATAAAAAAACAGTCGTTTGAGAATCACTGATACAAAAACACCACTATAAAAAAAATAGTCGTTTGAGAATAACTGATACAGAAACACCACTATAAAAAACACAGTCGTTTGAGAATCACTGATACAGAAACACCACTATAAAAAAAACAGTCGTTTGAGAATCACTGATACAAAAACACCACTATACAAAAAACACAGTCGTTTGAGAATAACTGATACAGAAACACCACTATAAAAAACACAGTCGTTTGAGAATAACTGATACAGAAACACCACTATAAAAAACACAGTCGTTTGAGAATAACTGATACAGAAACACCACTATAAAAAACACAGTCGTTTGAGAATAACTGATACAGAAACACCACTATAAAAAACACAGTCGTTTGAGAATAACTGATACAGAAACACCACTATAAAAAACACAGTCGTTTGAGAATAACTGATACAGAAACACCACTATAAAAAACACAGTCGTTTGAGAATCACTGATACAAAAAAACACCACTATAAAAAAACACAGTCGTTTGAGAATCACTGATACACTATAAAACACCACTATAAAAAAAAGTCAGTCGTTTGAGAATAACTGATACAGAAACACCACTATAAAAAACACAGTCGTTTGAGAATCACTGATACAAAAACACCACTATAAAAAACACAGTCGTTTGAGAATCACTGATACAAAAACACCACTATAAAAAACACAGTCGTTTGAGAATAACTGATACAGAAACACCACTATAAAAACACAGTCGTTTGAGAATAACTGATACAGAAACACCACTATAAAAAACACAGTCGTTTGAGAATCACTGATACAAAAACACCACTATAAAAAACAGTCGTTTGAGAATCACTGATACAGAAACACCACTATAAAAAACACAGTCGTTTGAGAATCACTGATACAGAAACACCACTATAAAAAACACAGTCACTGATACAAAACACCACTATAAAAACACAGTCGTTTGAGAATCACTGATACAAAAACACCACTATAAAAAAATAGTCGTTTGAGAATCACTGATACAAAAACACCACTATAAAAAACACAGTCGTTTGAGAATCACTGATAGTCGTTTGAGAATCACTGATACAAAAACACCACTATAAAAACACAGTCGTTTGAGAATAACTGATACAGAAACACCACTAAAAAACACAGTCGTTTGAGAATAACTGATACAGAAACACCACTATAAAAAACACAGTCGTTTGAGAATCACTGATACAAAACACCACTATAAAAAACACAGTCGTTTGAGAATCACTGATACAAAAACACCACTATAAAAAACACAGTCGTTTGAGAATCACTGATACAGAAACACCACTATAAAAAACACAGTCGTTTGAGAATCACTGATACAAAAACACCACTATAAAAACACAGTCGTTTGAGAATCACTGATACAGAAACACCACTATAAAAAACACAGTCGTTTGAGAATCACTGATACAAAAACACCACTATAAAAAACAGTCGTTTGAGAATAACTGATACAGAAACACCACTATAAAAACACAGTCGTTTGAGAATAACTGATACAGAAACACCACTATAAAAAACACAGTCGTTTGAGAATCACTGATACAAAAACACCACTATAAAAAACACAGTCGTTTGAGAATAACTGATACAGAAACACCACTATAAAAAACACAGTCGTTTGAGAATAACTGATACAGAAACACCACTATAAAAAACACAGTCGTTTGAGAATCACTGATACAGAAACACCACTATAAAAAAGTCGTTTGAGAATCACTGATACAGAAACACCACTATAAAAAAACAGTCGTTTGAGAATCACTGATACAAAAACACCACTATAAAAAAATAGTCGTTTGAGAATAACTGATACAGAAACACCACTATAAAAAACACAGTCGTTTGAGAATAACTGATACAAAAACACCACTAAAAAAACACAGTCGTTTGAGAATCACTGATACAGAAACACCACTATAAAAAACACAGTCGTTTGAGAATAACTGATACAGAAACACCACTATAAAAAACACAGTCGTTTGAGAATAACTGATACAAAACACCACTATAAAAACACAGTCGTTTGAGAATAACTGATACAGAAACACCACTATAAAAAACACAGTCGTTTGAGAATCACTGATACAAAAACACCACTATAAAAAACACAGTCGTTTGAGAATCACTGATACAAAACACCACTATAAAAAAAACAGTCGTTTGAGAATAACTGATACAGAAACACCACTATAAAAAACACAGTCGTTTGAGAATCACTGATACAAAAACACCACTATAAAAAACACAGTCGTTTGAGAATCACTGATACAAAAACACCACTATAAAAAACACAGTCGTTTGAGAATAACTGATACAGAAACACCACTATAAAAAACACAGTCGTTTGAGAATAACTGATACAGAAACACCACTATAAAAAAACACAGTCGTTTGAGAATCACTGATACAGAAACACCACTATAAAAAAACAGTCGTTTGAGAATCACTGATACAGAAACACCACTATAAAAAACACAGTCGTTTGAGAATCACTGATACAGAAACACCACTATAAAAAAACAGTCGTTTGAGAATCACTGATACAGAAACACCACTATAAAAACACAGTCGTTTGAGAATCACTGATACAAAAACACCACTATAAAAAAATAGTCGTTTGAGAATAACTGATACAGAAACACCACTATAAAAAACACAGTCGTTTGAGAATCACTGATACAAAAACACCACTATAAAAACACAGTCGTTTGAGAATAACTGATACAGAAACACCACTATAAAAAACACAGTCGTTTGAGAATAACTGATACAGAAACACCACTATAAAAAACACAGTCGTTTGAGAATAACTGATACAGAAACACCACTATAAAAAACACAGTCGTTTGAGAATCACTGATACAAAACACCACTATAAAAACACAGTCGTTTGAGAATAACTGATACAGAAACACCACTATAAAAAACACAGTCGTTTGAGAATAACTGATACAGAAACACCACTATAAAAAACACAGTCGTTTGAGAATCACTGATACAAAAACACCACTATAAAAAACACAGTCGTTTGAGAATCACTGATACAAAAACACCACTATAAAAAACACAGTCGTTTGAGAATCACTGATACAGAAACACCACTATAAAAAACACAGTCGTTTGAGAATCACTGATACTATAAAAAAACACACACTATAAAAAAATAGTCGTTTGAGAATCACTGATACAGAAACACCACTATAAAAAACACAGTCGTTTGAGAATCACTGATACAAAAACACCACTATAAAAAAATAGTCGTTTGAGAATAACTGATACAGAAACACCACTATAAAAAACACAGTCGTTTGAGAATAACTGATACAGAAACACCACTATAAAAACACAGTCGTTTGAGAATCACTGATACAAAAACACCACTATAAAAAACACAGTCGTTTGAGAATAACTGATACAGAAACACCACTATAAAAAACACAGTCGTTTGAGAATAACTGATACAGAAACACCACTATAAAAACACAGTCGTTTGAGAATCACTGATACAAAAACACCACTATAAAAAAACAGTCGTTTGAGAATCACTGATACAGAAACACCACTATAAAAAACACAGTCGTTTGAGAATCACTGATACAAAAACACCACTATAAAAACACAGTCGTTTGAGAATAACTGATACAGAAACACCACTATAAAAAACACAGTCGTTTGAGAATCACTGATACAAAACACCACTATAAAAAACACAGTCGTTTGAGAATAACTGATACAGAAACACCACTATAAAAAACACAGTCGTTTGAGAATAACTGATACAGAAACACCACTATAAAAAACACAGTCGTTTGAGAATAACTGATACAGAAACACCACTATAAAAAAACACAGTCGTTTGAGAATAACTGATACAGAAACACCACTATAAAAAACACAGTCGTTTGAGAATCACTGATACAAAACACCACTATAAAAAAAATAGTCGTTTGAGAATAACTGATACAGAAACACCACTATAAAAAACACAGTCGTTTGAGAATCACTGATACAAAAAACACCACTATAAAAAAACAGTCCACTGATACAGAAACACCACTATAGTCGTTTGAGAATCACTGATACAGAAACACACAGTCGTTTGAGAATCACTGATACAAAACACCACTATAAAAAACACAGTCGTTTGAGAAAACACAGTCGTTTGAGAATCACTGATACAGAAACACCACTATAAAAAAACAGTCGTTTGAGAATAACTGATACAGAAACACCACTATAAAAAACACAGTCGTTTGAGAATAACTGATACAGAAACACCACTATAAAAAAACACAGTCGTTTGAGAATCACTGATACAAAAAACACCACTATAAAAAACACAGTCGTTTGAGAATCACTGATACAAAAACACCACTATAAAAACACAGTCGTTTGAGAATCACTGATACAGAAACACCACTATAAAAAACACAGTCGTTTGAGAATCACTGATACAGAAACACCACTATAAAAAACACAGTCGTTTGAGAATAACTGATACAGAAACACCACTATAAAAACACAGTCGTTTGAGAATAACTGATACAAAAACACCACTATAAAAAACACAGTCGTTTGAGAATAACTGATACAGAAACACCACTATAAAAAACACAGTCGTTTGAGAATCACTGATACAGAAACACCACTATAAAAACACAGTCGTTTGAGAATCACTGATAGAAAAACACCACTATAAAAACACAGTCGTTTGAGAATAACTGATACAGAAACACCACTATAAAAACACAGTCGTTTGAGAATAACTGATACAGAAACACCACTATAAAAACACAGTCGTTTGAGAATCACTGATACAAAAACACCACTATAAAAACACAGTCGTTTGAGAATCACTGATACAGAAACACCACTACTAAAAACACAGTCGTTTGAGAATCACTGATACAGAAACACCACTATAAAAAACACAGTCGTTTGAGAATAACTGATACAGAAACACCACTATAAAAAACACAGTCGTTTGAGAATCACTGATACAAAAACACCACTATAAAAAACACAGTCGTTTGAGAATAACTGATACAGAAACACCACTATAAAAAACACAGTCGTTTGAGAATAACTGATACAGAAACACCACTATAAAAAAACACAGTCGTTTGAGAATCACTGATACAAAACACCACTATAAAAAACACAGTCGTTTGAGAATAACTGATACAAAAACACCACTATACAAAAACACCAAAAAACAGTCGTTTGAGAATCACTGATACACAAAACACCACTATAAAAAATAGTCGTTTGAGAATAACTGATACAGAAACACCACTATAGTCGTTTGAGAATCACTGATACAAAAACACCACTATAAAAAAACACAGTCGTTTGAGAATCACTGATACAAAAACACCACTATAAAAAAACACAGTCGTTTGAGAATCACTGATACAGAAACACCACTATAAAAAACACAGTCGTTTGAGAATAACTGATACAGAAACACCACTATACAGAAACACCACTAAAACACAGTCGTTTGAGAATCACTGATACAAAAACACCACTATAAAAAACACAGTCGTTTGAGAATCACTGATACAGAAACACCACTATAAAAACACAGTCGTTTGAGAATAACTGATACAGAAACACCACTATACAAAAAACACAGTCGTTTGAGAATCACTGATACAGAAACACCACTATAAAAAACACAGTCGTTTGAGAATCACTGATACAGAAACACCACTATAAAAAACACAGTCGTTTGAGAATCACTGATACAAAACACCACTATAAAAAACACAGTCGTTTGAGAATAACTGATACAGAAACACCACTATAAAAAAACACAGTCGTTTGAGAATCACTGATACAGAAACACCACTATAAAAAACACAGTCGTTTGAGAATCACTGATACAAAAACACCACTATAAAAAACACAGTCGTTTGAGAATAACTGATACAGAAACACCACTATAAAAACACAGTCGTTTGAGAATCACTGATACAGAAACACCACTATAAAAACACAGTCGTTTGAGAATAACTGATACAGAAACACCACTATACAGTCGTTTGAGAAAAACACAGTCGTTTGAGAATAACTGATACAGAAACACCACTATAAAAACACAGTCGTTTGAGAATAACTGATACAAAAACACCACTATAAAAAACACAGTCGTTTGAGAATAACTGATACAGAAACACCACTATAAAAAACACAGTCGTTTGAGAATAACTGATACAAAAACACCACTATAAAAAAACACAGTCGTTTGAGAATAACTGATACAGAAACACCACTATAAAAACACAGTCGTTTGAGAATCACTGATACAAAACACCACTATAAAAAACACAGTCGTTTGAGAATAACTGATACAGAAACACCACTATAAAAACACAGTCGTTTGAGAATAACTGATACAGAAACACCACTATAAAAAAACAGTCGTTTGAGAATCACTGATACAGAAACACCACTATAAAAAACACAGTCGTTTGAGAATCACTGATACAGAAACACCACTATAAAAAAACACAGTCGTTTGAGAATCACTGATACAGAAACACCACTATAAAAAACACAGTCGTTTGAGAATCACTGATACAAAAACACCACTATAAAAAAACAGTCGTTTGAGAATAACTGATACAGAAACACCACTATAAAAACACAGTCGTTTGAGAATCACTGATACAAAAACACCACTATAAAAAACACAGTCGTTTGAGAATAACTGATACAGAAACACCACTATAAAAAACACAGTCGTTTGAGAATCACTGATACAGAAACACCACTATAAAAAACACAGTCGTTTGAGAATCACTGATACAGAAACACCACTATAAAAACACAGTCGTTTGAGAATAACTGATACAGAAACACCACTATAAAAACACAGTCGTTTGAGAAAACTGATACAGTCGTTTGAGAATCACTGATACAGAAACACCACTATAAAAACACAGTCGTTTGAGAATAACTGATACAGAAACACCACTATAAAAAACACAGTCGTTTGAGAATCACTGATACAAAAACACCACTATAAAAAACACAGTCGTTTGAGAATCACTGATACAGAAACACCACTATAAAAAACACAGTCGTTTGAGAATAACTGATACAGAAACACCACTATAAAAAACACAGTCGTTTGAGAATCACTGATACAAAAACACCACTATAAAAAACACAGTCGTTTGAGAATAACTGATACAGAAACACCACTATAAAAAACACAGTCGTTTGAGAATAACTGATACAGAAACACCACTATAAAAAACACAGTCGTTTGAGAATAACTGATACAGAAACACCACTATAAAAAACACAGTCGTTTGAGAATCACTGATACAAAAACACCACTATAAAAAACAGTCGTTTGAGAATCACTGATACAAAAACACCACTATACAGAAACACCACTAAAAAACACAGTCGTTTGAGAATCACTGATACAGAAACACCACTATAAAAAATAGTCGTTTGAGAATCACTGATACAGAAACACCACTATAAAAAACACAGTCGTTTGAGAATCACTGATACAAAACACCACTATAAAAAAACAGTCGTTTGAGAATAACTGATACAGAAACACCACTATAAAAAACACAGTCGTTTGAGAATCACTGATACAGAAACACCACTATAAAAACACAGTCGTTTGAGAATAACTGATACAGAAACACCACTATAAAAAACACAGTCGTTTGAGAATAACTGATACAGAAACACCACTATAAAAAACACAGTCGTTTGAGAATAACTGATACAGAAACACCACTATAAAAACACAGTCGTTTGAGAATAACTGATACAGAAACACCACTATAAAAAACACAGTCGTTTGAGAATCACTGATACAAAAACACCACTATAAAAACACAGTCGTTTGAGAATCACTGATACAGAAACACCACTATAAAACACAGTCGTTTGAGAATAACTGATACAGAAACACCACTATAAAAAACACAGTCGTTTGAGAATCACTGATACAAAAACACCACTATAAAAAAACAGTCGTTTGAGAATCACTGATACAGAAACACCACTATAAAAAACACAGTCGTTTGAGAATCACTGATACAAAAACACCACTATAAAAAACACAGTCGTTTGAGAATCACTGATACAGAAACACCACTATAAAAAACACAGTCGTTTGAGAATCACTGATACAGAAACACCACTATAAAAAACACAGTCGTTTGAGAATAACTGATACAGAAATACAAAACACCACTATGATACAGAAACACCACTAAAAACACAGTCGTTTGAAAAACACAGTCGTTTGAGAATAACTGATACAGAAACACCACTATAAAAAACACAGTCGTTTGAGAATAACTGATACAGAAACACCACTATAAAAAACACAGTCGTTTGAGAATCACTGATACAAAAACACCACTATAAAAACACAGTCGTTTGAGAATAACTGATACAGAAACACCACTATAAAAAACACAGTCGTTTGAGAATCACTGATACAAAAACACCACTATAAAAAAATAGTCGTTTGAGAATAACTGATACAGAAACACCACTATAAAAACACAGTCGTTTGAGAATCACTGATACAGAAACACCACTATAAAAAACACAGTCGTTTGAGAATCACTGATACAAAAACACCACTATAAAAAACACAGTCGTTTGAGAATAACTGATACAGAAACACCACTATAAAAAAACAGTCGTTTGAGAATAACTGATACAGAAACACCACTATAAAAAACACAGTCGTTTGAGAATAACTGATACAGAAACACCACTATAAAAAACACAGTCGTTTGAGAATCACTGATACAGAAACACCACTATAAAAAACAGTCGTTTGAGAATCACTGATACAGAAACACCACTATAAAAAAACACAGTCGTTTGAGACTGATACAGAAACACCACTATAAAAAAACACAGTCGTTTGAGACTGATACAGAAACACCACTATAAAAACACAGTCGTTTGAGAATCACTGATACAGAAACACCACTATAAAAAACACAGTCGTTTGAGAATCACTGATACAAAAACACCACTATAAAAAAATAGTCGTTTGAGAATAACTGATACAGAAACACCACTATAAAAACACAGTCGTTTGAGAATCACTGATACAAAAACACCACTATAAAAACACAGTCGTTTGAGAATAACTGATACAGAAACACCACTATAAAAACACAGTCGTTTGAGAATAACTGATACAGAAACACCACTAGAAAAACACAGTCGTTTGTGAAAAACTGATACAGAAACACCACTATAAAAACACAGTCGTTTGAGAATCACTGATACAAAACACCACTATAAAAAACACAGTCGTTTGAGAATAACTGATACAGAAACACCACTATAAAAAACACAGTCGTTTGAGAATAACTGATACAGAAACACCACTATAAAAAACACAGTCGTTTGAGAATCACTGATACAAAAACACCACTATAAAAAACACAGTCGTTTGAGAATCACTGATACAAAAACACCACTATAAAAAACGTTTGAGAATAACTGATACAAAAACCACTATAAAAAACCAGTCGTTTGAGAATCACTGATACAGAAACACCACTATAAAAAACACAGTCGTTTGAGAATCACTGATGCAGAAACACCACTATAAAAAATAGTCGTTTCAGAATCATTGATACAGAAACACCACTATAAAAGAACACAGTCGTTTGAGAATAACTGATACAGAAACACCACTATAAAAAACACAGTCGTTTGAGAATAACTGATACAGAAACACCACTATAAAAAACACAGTCGTTTGAGAATCACTGATACAGAAACACCACTATAAAAAAACACAGTCGTTTGAGAATAACTGATACAGAAACACCACTATAAAAAAAACACAGTCGTTTGAGAATCACTGATACAAAAACACCACTATAAAAAAACAGTCGTTTGAGAATAACTGATACAGAAACACCACTATAAAAACACAGTCGTTTGAGAATCACTGATACAAAACACCACTATAAAAACACAGTCGTTTGAGAATAACTGATACAGAAACACCACTATAAAAAACACAGTCGTTTGAGAATCACTGATACAAAACACCACTATAAAACACAGTCGTTTGAGAATAACTGATACAGAAACACCACTATAAAAACACAGTCGTTTGAGAATAACTGATACAGAAACACCACTATAAAAAACACAGTCGTTTGAGAATAACTGATACAGAAACACCACTATAAAAAAAAAGTCGTTTGAGAATCACTGATACGAAACACCACTATAAAAACAAGTCGTTTGAGAATCACTGATACAAAAACACCACTATAAAAACACAGTCGTTTGAGAATAACTGATACAGAAACACCACTATAAAAAAACACAGTCGTTTGAGAATAACTGATACAGAAACACCACTATATAAAACACAGTCGTTTGAGAATCACTGATACAAAACACCACTATAAAAAAACAGTCGTTTGAGAATCACTGATACAGAAACACCACTATAAAAAACACAGTCGTTTGAGAATCACTGATACAAAAACACCACTATAAAAAAACAGTCGTTTGAGAATAACTGATACAGAAACACCACTATAAAAAACACAGTCGTTTGAGAATCACTGATACAAAAACACCACTATAAAAAACACAGTCGTTTGAGAATAACTGATACAGAAACACCACTATAAAAAACACAGTCGTTTGAGAATCACTGATACAAAAACACCACTATAAAAAAAACAGTCGTTTGAGAATAACTGATACAGAAACACCACTATGATACAGAAAAACACAGTCGTTTGAGAATCACTGATACAAAAACACCACTATAAAAAAAACAGTCGTTTGAGAATAACTGATACAGAAACACCACTATAAAAAACACAGTCGTTTGAGAATAACTGATACAGAAACACCACTATAAAAAACACAGTCGTTTGAGAATAACTGATACAGAAACACCACTATAAAAACACAGTCGTTTGAGAATAACTGATACAGAAACACCACTATAAAAAACACAGTCGTTTGAGAATAACTGATACAGAAACACCACTATAAAAACACAGTCGTTTGAGAATCACTGATACAAAAACACCACTATAAAAAACACAGTCGTTTGAGAATAACTGATACAGAAACACCACTATAAAAAACACAGTCGTTTGAGAATAACTGATACAGAAACACCACTATAAAAAACGTAGTCGTTTGAGAATCACTGATACAAAAACACCACTATAAAAAAACACAGTCGTTTGAGAATCACTGATACAAAAACACCACTATAAAAAACATAGTCGTTTGAGAATCACTGATACAGAAACACCACTATAAAAAACAGTCGTTTTAGAATCACTGATAGAAAAACACCACTATAAAAACATCAATATAAAAAATAGTCGTTTGAGAATCACTGATACAGAAACACCACTATAAAAAAACACAGTCGTTTGAGAATCACTGATACAAAAACACCACTATAAAAAATAGTCGTTTGAGAATAACTGATACAGAAACACCACTATAAAAAACACAGTCGTTTGAGAATAACTGATACAGAAACACCACTATAAAAACACAGTCGTTTGAGAATCACTGATACAAAAACACCACTATAAAACACAGTCGTTTGAGAATAACTGATACAGAAACACCACTATAAAAAACACAGTCGTTTGAGAATAACTGATACAGAAACACCACTATAAAAAATAGTCGTTTGAGAATCACTGATACAAAAACACCACTATAAAAACACAGTCGTTTGAGAATAACTGATACAGAAACACCACTATAAAAACACAGTCGTTTGAGAACACTGATACAAAAACACCACTATAAAAACACAGTCGTTTGAGAATAACTGATACAGAAACACCACTATAAAAAACACAGTCGTTTGAGAATAACTGATACAGAAACACCACTATAAAAAACACAGTCGTTTGAGAATAACTGATACAGAAACACCACTATAAACACACACAGTCGTTTGAGAATAACTGATACAGAAACACCACTATAAAAACATAGTCGTTTGAGAATAACTAACCTTGAATTTTAGCCCTATAAGCCTTAAAGTTTATTGCTGTACGGCTATAAAATAATGAAATTTAATATCAACCTATGCTTATAAATGGTTTCTTAATCTTGTATGTTTGTTTGTAACGTAAAGTGTCGTCTCATGAAATGAACAACTCTCAGGACAAACATATTATAATAGACAAATATTTTAGTCTAGTTTTCAACGTCTAAAAGATCGGGTGAAGACAGTTTTTTTTACGTGACACTTCGACTCTGAGAGAGACAAAGAGCTCCTTTCCATAATGTGTACCTCAGTTTGTTGTCAAGGTCAGATCTGTATATTTGTTTATCTTTGCTTTGCCAAGGACAAGTATGGAAACCCGATTTTTAGCGTGTCACTGGTCCTGACCATGAGGAATATTTACCTGTAACTGATATAAAAATATTGAACCTATTAACAATGAGAAAATAAACTCTTCCAAGAAATCTTCGGAATGTTACAAGACGACTTGTAAAGTGTTCCACAATACAAGTTTTTATATTCAGATCAAGGTGGTGTCAGATATGGTGAAGCAGTTTCTGAGAAATTTCATTTCGTGTTTTTTGGTGAACATTTTACTATAAAAGATATGGACTGCTCGGTATTTCTAGTTCTGTCTGAAACAATAGACAAAACTTGCAAGTGAAGTTAACTGAAAATCATCGGAAGGTAGGATATCTTTATGTTGATACATTATGTGTGAATTATCTGTTTTATAACTTTAGAAGTAATAACTTTCTTAGCATCTTTAAAATAGAACTTTTTTTTCTGAATAACAAGTGAAGTAAGATACAATTTTTTAACGTGTTAAAATTATCATTCGTGATATTTGTAACAAACCACAGTTTAACAACAACTCAGAATTACGTCTTTGTAATTTTTCAAAACAAAATTGTTCGTTTGTTTTCTGGAATTCCGTTGTAAGTTTTGTTCCTGTTTGAATAAATTGTTTTAATTTATTTTGAATCTCTTCAGTGTCTTGTGATTCGTATACTGTAGACATGAAAACCGCATTCCTGGTTCTGTTCTCTCTTGTCGTCCTAGCGGGAGACGCTTATGGTAAGTTTGTGAGAGAATTTTGATATTACACATCGCTTTGTCTTTATTATGTATTTAATCACGTGATCTGATTCTGGAAAGGAATTGTTGGAATCTGTGGAATGAACGACTTCCTACTAAATCATCAATCTGAACGTAAGTTATATAACACGATAAAACTAAAATCTACTAAACTGTTTAACACGGTAAAACTTTCATAAAATAAACAGTTAATTTTGTTGAACCAGTCTCTCCATGTTTCTTTTGTCATCTACAGCGCCATCGTCCGGAGAAACAAGAAGTAAAATAAGAAACAGATCACATACATTAACAGATGGACGTGCACATAATATATAATTAATTCAGATAATTAGCCAAGTTATATTTTTAAACTGTTTACAATTTATTTTTAAAATAGTTGAATTAAAAAACCTTTATCACAGACATGTTATTATACATCTTATAATATTAAAATTGAGGGTTAAACGGTTATAGAAGTTGTGCTCTTTCTTAGGTTTCTTATTAATTTTAGATATAAAACACTTGTTTACACAGTAATTAAAATGCTTGGTATTGGTCCACTGGTGTAGAAACACATGGTACAGGACTAGCCATTTGTCTACCTCTGTCACGTGTTTAATAACGACAACAGCTAAAAGTTATGTTTTCCTTAACTTAGTCTCTTGATAGTGTGAAGTAAAATAAAGGTTATTATGATATTACCTGGGAGAGTCGAAACGATCAGTGATAAACATTCTATTGTTAACACATAATGTAATATGAACGATTTATTTTATCCGTAGCTGTTGTTTACTGTGGAAATGGATGGATCTGCCCTGACGGGAATACTTGTTGCTTGCATCCTAATGGTGGTTTCGGTTGTTGCGGAATTCGCAATGCCGTTTGTTGCTGTAGTGGAGAAACATGTTGTCCTTCTCTGCATTCGTGTTCAGCAGATTCTACCAGATGTAATCGATGTCCATCCTTTGCTGGTGCAGTTCGGGAGACGCACCGAAAGCGACATCTATCGTCGCTGCTAGGAAATCTTGAGTTGAGCACGGAAATTAAAATCAAAACAAAAAACCTTTAATTATTTTGGTATTTTTGTTTTAAAATTAAAGTCTATATTTTTTAAGTGACATGCTTTCCATGCACCATTGTCACTAAAATTGACGAGAAAAATAAAAGTTATAAATTAAAGTATATGTGATAAAGACTGTTTTATTATAATGTGTCGAACCTCAAATCATCAAAAACAGTTTGACAAAACAGTGATAAAACAAACATATCTCAACCATGTGTCAGCGGGTTCCTTTCCTTGAACCATAACACCGCCTCTAGACAGACGCTTAATGTTAATAATCGTGGTCGTTGGCTAGCACCTGTATATTTCTTTGGCCAGTTGTGGCTGGTTGAAACTACCAGGGACTCCTTGGATAATAATGGAATGCTTTGGTATATCCGGTGCGAGTTGTGTACGTTTGGCGAGATCGGTTGACTTTTGTTTAAGTTGTTTTTTTCTAACTACGAGTCACGAACGAGCGCGAAGCCTTCGTCGTCAGGAACAATTTCGTCTTCTTTAGAATTTGTGTGTTGTGGAATATCCAGGGTGAGGTTTGAGATACTTAAACTACTAGTTATTTGATTGTCGTTGTCTGATACTGTAGGCTTATTAGCTACACTATCATCACAAGTTGAAAGTAAAATATCCTTAATAAGTGTTCTTTGTTTTTCTAGTTCTTACAGTAGCATATTTAGCAGGAGTTAGTTTGGCTTTTAGTTCTTTTTCAGCAATAAACATCAGGGATTTTAATTTTACATTATCATCTACTATATGGCCACCGTCACTAGACTTACTTTTGGTCCCTGTTCTACACGGACTTGTTCCCTCTTTATCAGACGCTACAGCGTTCTCCATGGTGTCTGACCGCTCCGACTCCGGCCGGCATGACGCCTCTCTGTTTAACTTAGTGAAACTTGCAGTCTCGGGTTACTTCTTAAGGTAATAAGGTCTTCTGTCTCTGTATCTGCTAGCGTGAAACTCGAGGTGAATAGTAGGAACTCGGAGAATATGATACTAAAATAAGTCGTAGAGCACGTAGAATTCGCAAGCCTTCAGAGGTATATCTTGTCTCGTCCCTATCGAAACGCAGAATCTCGCGTTATAAGAGTAAAAGTGAAATACTACTTTTCGAATAGAGAGCGCAAAAGTTGGCTGTGGGTGCTGTTAATTAGCTGCCTTTTCTTTAATCTATCAAATCAAAATGAGGGGTGTATAATCATCGTCACGTTTTACGCTGATGTTTGAAAGAAGCCAAACAGTTTGTTTTCTTTGTTTGTTTTTGAATTTCGCACAAAGCAACTTGAGGGCTATCTGTGCTATCTGTCCCTAATTTAGCAGTGTAAGACTAGAGCTTAGGCAGCTACTCATCACCACCCACCTATAACTCTTGGGCTTCACTTTTACCAACGAATAGTGGGACTTACCGTCACATTATAACGCCCATATGTGTGGGAGGGCGAGCATGTTTGGCACGACGGGAATGCGAACCCGCGACCATCAGATTACATTTCACACGCCTTGACACGCTTGGCAATGCCGGGCCGCAGCCAACCAGAGATGAGACGAAATACATTAGACAAGTCCAAGAAAGGAGCTGTCAGATAAATTTAGAAGATCAGCTTCTTTTGAAACACAACTTTATAGAACATTGAGGCATACATAATGGTTGTGACATGAAGCACACGTGGTTTACTATTTACATTTATTTACACTGTGAATAACGTCTTACTATTGCAAATAATTCTTGGTGAAACCTAAAACTGTCCTGAGTTGTCTTTAACTCACGTGTTTATAACTGAATAATATTGTGGGTCAAGTAAACATATTTCTTACAGGACGAAAGTTGAGTCTGAGTTTTTATAGAAAGACTGTAGATGGAGCTGAATCGTGAGAAAGTATTTTTTCTGCAAAGTGTAACACAGACGGGGAGACATACGTTTTCCATAATTATTGTGTACTATGTGTATAAAAGATATTCTTCTATAGCAACTCATGATACATATATTGTTTAAAACACACTTAAGTGAGAAATCAATATAGCGTGAGAGAAATACCAACAAACATAATAGAAATAACAGATTGTTCTAGTTCCAAACGTTAGACAGAGGACAGAAATGTGAAGAAACACCTTCGAAATAATATACAACAGTGAATCACAGTCATTTGGGACTCACAATCTCAGGGTCAGGGTTCGTACCCCCATCCCACCAAGCATGACCGTCCTTTCAACCATTAGGACGTTATAGCGTTTGAGAATCACTGATACAGAAACACCACTATAAAAACACAGTCGTTTGAAAATAACTGATACAGAAACACCACTATAAAAACACAGTCGTTTGAGAATCACTGACTCAGAAACTCCACTATAAAAACATAGTCGTTTGAAAATAACTGATACAGAAACACCACTATAAAAACACAGTCGTTTGAGAATCACTGACTCAGAAACTCCACTATAAAAACATAGTCGTTTGAGAATAACTGATACAGAAACATCACTATAAAAACACAGTCGTTTGAGAACACTGACACAAAAACACCATTATAAAAACACAGTCGTTTGAGAATAACTGATACAGAAACACCATTATAAAAACACAGTCGTTTGAGAATAACTGATACAGAAAAACCACTATAAAAACACAGTTGTTTGGGAATAACTAATATAGAAACACCACTATAAAAACGTAGTCGTTTGATAATCACTGATACAAAAACATAACTATAAAAACACAGTCGTTTGAGAATAACTGATACAGAATCACCACTATAAAAACACAGTCGTTTGAGAATAACTGATACAGAAACACCACTATAAAAACGTAGTCGTTTGATAATCACTGATACAAAAACACCACTATAAAAACACAATCGTTTGAGAATCACTTGTACAAAAACACCATTATAAAAACATAGTCGTTTGAGAATCACTGATACAGAAACACCATTTTAAAATACTGTTGTTTGATAATCACTGATACAAAAACATCACTATAAAAAATAGTCGTTTGAGAATCACTGATACAGAAACACTACTATAAAAACACATTCGTTTGAGAATTACTGATACAAAAACAACACTATAAAAAATAGTCGTTTCAGAATAACTGATACAGAAACACCACTATAAAAATACCGTTGTTTGGGAATAACTGATACAGAAACACCACTATAGAAACGTAGTCGTTTGATAATCACTGATACAGAAACACCACTATAAAAACACAGTCGTTTGAGAATAACTGATACAGAAACACCACTATAAAAACACAGTCGTTTGAGAACACTGATACAAAAACACCACTATAAAAACACAGTCGTTTGAGAATAACTGATACAGAAACACCACTATAAAAACACAGTCGTTTGAGAATAACTGATACAGAAACACCACTATAAAAACACAGTCGTTTGAGAATCACTGATACAAAAAACACCACTATAAAAATAGTCGTTTGAGAATAACTGATACAGAAGAGCACTATAAAAAACACAGTCGTTTGAGAACACTGATACAAAACACCACTATAAAAACACAGTCGTTTGAGAATAACTGATACAGAAACACCACTATAAAAACACAGTTGTTTGGGAATAACTGATACAGAAACACCACTATAAAAACACAGTCGTTTGAGAATAACTGATACAGAAACACCACTATAAAAACGTAGTCGTTTGATAATCACTGATACAAAAACACCACTATAAAAACACAATCGTTTGAGAATCACTTGTACAAAAACACCACTATAAAAACATAGTCGTTTGAGAATCACTGATACAGAAACACCACTTTAAAAATACTGTCGTTTGAGAATCACTGATATAAAAAATCACTCACTAAAAAAATAGTCGTTTGAGAATCACTGATACAGAAACACTACTATAAAAACACAGTCGTTTGAGAATCACTGATACAAAACACCACTATAAAAAATAGTCGTTTGAGAATAACTGATACAGAAACACCACTATAAAATACAGTCGTTTGAGAATAACTGATACAGAAACACCACTATAAAAACACAGTCGTTTGAGAACACTGATACAAAAACACCACTATAAAAACACAGTCGTTTGAGAATAACTGATACAGAAACACCATTATAAAAACACAGTCGTTTGAGAATAACTGATACAGAAACACCACTATAAAAAAACAGTCGTTTGAGAATAACTGATACAGAAAAACCCTATAAAAAACGTAGTCGTTTGAGAATCACTGATACAAAACACCACTATAAAAACACAGTCGTTTGAGAATAACTGATACAGAAACACCACTATAAAAACACAGTCGTTTGAGAATAACTGATACAGAAACACCATTATAAAACACAGTCGTTTGAGAATAACTGATACAGAAACACCACTATAAAAACACAGTCGTTTGAGAATAACTGATACAGAAACACCACTATAAAAACGTAGTCGTTTGATAATCACTGATACAAAAACATAACTATAAAAACACAGTCGTTTGAGAATAACTGATACAGAAACACCACTATAAAAACACAGTCGTTTGAGAATAACTGATACAGAAACACCACTATAAAACGTAGTCGTTTGAGAATCACTGATACAAAACACCACTATAAAAACACAGTCGTTTGAGAATCACTGATACAAAAACACCACTATAAAACACAGTCGTTTGAGAATCACTGATACAAAAACACCACTATAAAAATAGTCGTTTGAGAATCACTGATACAAAAAACACCACTATAAAAACACAGTCGTTTGAGAATAACTGATACAGAAACACCACTATAAAAACACAGTCGTTTGAGAATAACTGATACAGAAACACCACTATAAAACACTGTCGTTTGATAATCACTGATACAAAACATCACTATAAAAAATAGTCGTTTGAGAATCACTGATACAGAAACACCACTATAAAAAATAGTCGTTTGAGAATCACTGATACAGAAACACCACTATAAAAAATAGTCGTTTGAGAATCACTGATACAGAAACACCACTATAAAAACACAGTCGTTTGAGAATCACTGATACAAAAAAAACCACTATAAAAAATAGTCGTTTGAGAATAACTGATACAGAAACACCACTATAAAAACACAGTCGTTTGAGAACACTGATACAAAAACACCACTATAAAAACACAGTCGTTTGAGAATAACTGATACAGAAACACCACTATAAAAAACACAGTCGTTTGAGAATAACTGATACAGAAACACCACTATAAAAAACACAGTCGTTTGAGAATAACTGATACAGAAACACCACTATAAAAACGTAGTCGTTTGATAATCACTGATACAAAACATAACTATAAAAACACAGTCGTTTGAGAATAACTGATACAGAAACACCACTATAAAAACACAGTCGTTTGAGAATAACTGATACAGAAACACCACTATAAAAACGTTGTCGTTTGATAATCACTGATACAAAAACACCACTATAAAAACACAGTCGTTTGAGAATCACTGATACAAAACACCATTATAAAAACACAGTCGTTTGAGAATCACTGATACAGAAACACCACTTTAAAAATACAGTCGTTTGAGAATCACTGATACAAAACATCACTATAAAAAATAGTCGTTTGAGAATCACTGATACAGAAACACCACTATAAAAACACAGTCGTTTGGGAATAACTGATACAGAAACACCACTATAAAAACACAGTCGTTTGAGAATAACTGATACAGAAACACCACTATAAAAATACAGTCGTTTGAGAATAACTGATACAGAAACACCACTATAAAAACGTAGTCGTTTGAGAATCACTGATACAAAAACACCACTATAAAAACACAGTCGTTTGAGAATAACTGATACAGAAACACCACTATAAAAACACAGTCGTTTGAGAATAACTGACACAGAAACACCACTATAAAACACAGTCGTTTGAGAATCACTGATACAAAAACACCACTAATAAAAAATAGTCGTTTGAGAATAACTGATACAGAAACACCACTATAAAAACACAGTCGTTTGAGAATCACTGATACAAAAACACCACTATAAAAACACAGTCGTTTGAGAATAACTGATACAGAAACACCACTATAAAAACACAGTCGTTTGAGAATAACTGATACAGAAACACCACTATAAAAAAACAGTCGTTTGAGAATAACTGATACAGAAAAAACTATAAAAACGTAGTCGTTTGAGAATCACTGATACAAAAAAAACCACTATAAAAACACAGTCGTTTGAGAATAACTGATACAGAAACACCACTATAAAAACACAGTCGTTTGAGAATAACTGATACAGAAACACCACTATAAAAACACAGTCGTTTGAGAAAACTGATACAGAAACACCACTATAAAAACAAGTCGTTTGAGAATAACTGATACAGAAACACCACTATAAAAACACAGTCGTTTGAGAATAACTGATACAGAAACACCACTATAAAAACACAGTCGTTTGAGAATAACTGATACAGAAACACCACTATAAAAACAATAGTCGTTTGAGAATCACTGATACAGAAACACCACTATAAAAAAACACAGTCGTTTGAGAATCACTGATACAAAAAAACCACTATAAAAAATAGTCGTTTGAGAATAACTGATAGAAGAAACACCACTATAAAAACACAGTCGTTTGAGAATCACTGATACAAAAACACCACTATAAAAAATAGTCGTTTGAGAATAACTGATACAGAAACACCACTATAAAAAACACAGTCGTTTGAGAACACTGATACAAAAACACCACTATAAAAACACAGTCGTTTGAGAATCACTGATACAGAAACACCACTATAAAAAATAGTCGTTTGAGAATCACTGATACAGAAACACCACTATAAAAACACAGTCGTTTGAGAATCACTGATACAAAAAAACCACTATAAAAATAGTCGTTTGAGAATAACTGATACAGAAACACCATTATAAAAACACAGTCGTTTGAGAATAACTGATACAGAAACACCACTATAAAAACACAGTCGTTTGGGAATAACTGATACAGAAACACCACTATAAAAACGTAGTCGTTTGAGAATCACTGATACAAAAACACCACTATAAAAACACAGTCGTTTGAGAATAACTGATACAGAAACACCACTATAAAACACAGTCGTTTGAGAATAACTGATACAGAAACACCACTATAAAACACAGTCGTTTGAGAATCACTGATACAGAAACACCACTATAAAAATACTGTCGTTTGAGAATCACTGATACAAAAACATCCACTATAAAAAATAGTCGTTTGAGAATCACTGATACAGAAACACCACTATAAAAAACACAGTCGTTTGAGAATACACTGATACAAAAACAACACTATAAAAAATAGTCGTTTGAGAATAACTGATACAAGAAACACCACTATAAAAATATAGTCGTTTGAGAATAACTGATACAGAAACACCACTATAAAAACGTAGTCGTTTGAGAATCACTGATACAAAACACCACTATAAAAAACACAGTCGTTTGAGAATAACTGATACAGAAACACCACTATAAAAAACACAGTCGTTTGAGAATAACTGATACAGAAACACCACTATAAAAACACAGTCGTTTGAGAATCACTGATACAAAAACACCACTATAAAAATAGTCGTTTGAGAATAACTGATACAAGAAACACCACTATAAAAACACAGTCGTTTGAGAACACTGATACAAAACACCACTATACAAAAACACAGTCGTTTGAGAATAACTGATACAAAACACCACTATAAAAACACAGTCGTTTGAGAATAACTGATACAGAAACACCATTATAAAAACACAGTCGTTTGAGAATAACTGATACAAAAAAACCACTATAAAAAATAGTCGTTTGAGAATCACTGATACAAAAACACCACTATAAAAATAGTCGTTTGAGAATAACTGATACAGAAACACCACTATAAAAAAACCAGTCGTTTGAGAATCACTGATACAAAAACACCACTATAAAAAAACACAGTCGTTTGAGAATAACTGATACAAAAACACCACAGTCGTTTGAGAATCACTGACACAAAAAACCACTATAAAAAATAGTCGTTTGAGAATAACTGATATAGAAACACCACTATAAAAACACAGTCGTTTGGGAATAACTGATAGAAAAACACCACTATAAAAACACAGTCGTTTGAGAATAACTGATACAGAAACACCACTATAAAAACACAGTCGTTTGAGAATAACTGATACAGAAACACACTATAAAAACACAGTCGTTTGAGAATAACTGATACAGAAACACCACTATAAAAACACAGTCGTTTGAGAATCACTGATACAAAACACCACTATAAAACACAGTCGTTTGAGAATAACTGATACAGAAACACCACTATAAAAAAACACAGTCGTTTGAGAATAACTGATACAGAAACACCACTATAAAACACAGTCGTTTGATAATCACTGATACAAAACACCACTATAAAAAAACAATCGTTTGAGAATCACTTTGATACAAAAACACCATTATAAAACACAGTCGTTTGAGAATCACTGATACAAGAAACACCACTTTAAAAAACAGTCGTTTGATAATCACTGATACAAAACATCACTACTATAAAAATAGTCGTTTGAGAATCACTGATACAGAAACACCACTATAAAAACACATTCGTTTGAGAATCACTGATACAAAAACACCACTATAAAAAAATAGTCGTTTGAGAATAACTGATACAGAAACACCACTATAAAAATACAGTTGTTTGGGAATAACTGATACAGAAACACCACTATAAAAACGTAGTCGTTTGATAATCACTGATACAAAAACATAACTATAAAAACACAGTCGTTTGAGAATAACTGATACAGAAACACCACTATAAAAACACAGTCGTTTGAGAATAACTGATACAGAAACACCACTATAAAAAACACAGTCGTTTGAGAATCACTGATAAAAAAAATCACTATAAAAAATAGTCGTTTGAGAATAACTGATACAGAAACACCACTGTAAAAACACAATCGTTTGAGAATAACTGATACAGAAACGCCACTATAAACACACACTCGTTTGAGAATAACTCAAACAGAAACTCCACTATAATTACATAGTCGTTTGAGAATAACTTAACTCGAAATTTAATCAACGTTTATAAACACAAGTCATATGGGATTCCAACGTATCCACCGAAGGTTTGAACCTTGAATTTTAGCCCTATAAGCCTTAAAGTTTATTGCTGTACGGCTATAAAATAATGAAATTTAATATCAACCTATGCTTATAAATGGTTTCTTAATCTTGTATGTTTGTTTGTAACGTAAAGTGTCGTCTCATGAAATGAACAACTCTCAGGACAAACATATTATAATAGACAAATATTTTAGTCTAGTTTTCAACATCTAAAAGATCAGGTGAAGACAGTTTTTTACGTGACACTTCGACTCTGAGAGAGACAAAAGCTCCTTTCCATAATGTGTACCTCAGTTTGTTGTCAAGGTCAGATCTGTATATTTGTTTATCTTTGCTTTTGCCAAGGACAAGTATGGAAACCGATTTTTTAGCGTGTCACTGGTCCTGACCATGAGGAATATTTACCTGTAACTGATATAAAAAATATTGAACCTATTAACAATGAAAAAAATAAACTCTTCCAAGAAATCTTCGGAATGTTACAAGACGACTTGTAAAGTGTTCCACAATACAAGTTTTTTATATTCAGATCAAGGTGAATGTCAGATATGGTGAAGCAGTTTCTGAAATTTCATTTCGTGTTTTTGGTGAACATTTTACTATAAAAGATATGGACTCAATGTTTCTAGTTCTGTCTGAAACAATAGACAAAACTTGCAAGTGAAGTTAACTGAAAATCATCAGGAAGGTAGGATATCTTTATGTTGATACATTATGTGTGAATTATCTGTTTTATAACTTTAGAAGTAATAACTTTCTTAGCATCTTTAAAATAGAACTTTTTTCTGAATAACAAGTGAAGTAAGATACAATTTTTTTAACGTGTTAAAATTATCATTCGTGATATTTGTAACAAACCACAGTTTAACAACAACTCAAATTACGTCTTTGTAATTTTTCAAAACAAAATTGTTCGTTTGTTTTCTGGAATTCCGTTGTAAGTTTTGTTCCTGTTTGAATAAATTGTTTTAATTTATTTTGAATCTCTTCAGTGTCTTGTGATTCGTATACTGTAGACATGAAAACCGCATTCCTGGTTCTGTTCTCTCTTGTCGTCCTAGCGGGAGACGCTTATGGTAAGTTTGTGTGAGAATTTTGATATTACACATCGCTTTGTCTTTATTATGTATTTAATCACGTGATCTGATTCTGGAAAGGAATTGTTCGAATCTGTGGAATGAACGACTTCCTACTAAATCATCAATCTGAACGTAAGTTATATAACACGATAAAACTAAAATCTACTAAACTGTTTAACACGGTAAAACTTTCATAAAATAAACAGTTAATTTTGTTGAACCAGTCTCTCCATGTTTCTTTTGTCATACAGCGCCATCGTCCGGAGAAACAAAGTAAAATAAGAAACAGATCACATACATTAACAGATGGACGTGCACATAATATATAATTAATTCAGATAATTAGCCAAGTTATATTTTTAAACTGTTTACAATTTATTTTAAAATAGTTGAATTAAAAAAACCTTTATCACAGACATGTTATTATACATCTTATAATATTATTAAAATTGAGGTTAAACGGTTATAAGAAGTTGTGCTCTCTTTCTTAGGTTTCTTATTAATTTTAGATATAAAACACTTGTTTACACAGTAATTAAAATGCTTGGTATTGGTCCACTGGTGTAGAAAACACATGGTACAGGACTAGCCATTTTGTCTACCTCTGTCACGTGTTTAATAACGACAACAGCTAAAGTTATGTTTTCCTTAACTTAGTCTCTTGATAGTGTGAAGTAAAATAAAGGTTATTTATGATATTACCTGGGAGAGTCGAAACGATCAGTGATAAACATTCTATTGTTAACACATAATGTAATATGAACGATTTATTTTATCCGTAGCTGTTGTTTACTGTGGAAATGGATGGATCTGCCCTGACAGAATACTTGTTGCTTGCATCCCTAATGGTGGTTTCGGTTGTTGCGGAATTCACAATGCCGTTTGTTGCTGTAGTGGAGAAACATGTTGTCCTCTGCATTCGTGTTCAGCAGATTCTACCAGATGTAATCGATGTCCATCCTTTGCTGGTGCAGTTCGGGAGACGCACCGAAAGCGACATCTATCGTCGCTGCTAGAAATCTTGAGATGAGCACGGTAAAATCAAAAACAAAAAACCTTTAATTATTTTGGTATTTTTGTTTTAAAATTCAAATCTATATTTTTTAAGTGACATGCTTTCCATGCACCATTGTCACTAAAATTGACGAGAGAAAAATAAAGTTATAAATTAAGTATATATGTGATAAAGACTGTTTTATTATAATGTGTGTCGAACCTCAAATCATCAAAAACAGTTTGACAAAACAGTGATAAAACAAAAACATATCTCAACCATGTGTCAGCGGGTTCCTTTCCTTGAACCATAACACCGCTCTAGACAGACGCTTAATGTTAATAATCGTGGTCGTTGGCTAGCACCTGTATATTTCTTTACAGCCAGTTGTGGCTGGTTGAAACTACCAGGGACTCCTTGGATAATAATGGAATGCTTTGGTATATCGGTGCAGAATTGTGTACGTTTGGCGAGATCGGTTGACTTTTGTTTAAGTTGTTTTTTCTAACTACGAGTCACCGCAAGAGCGCGAAGCCTTCGTCGTCAGGAACAATTCGTCTTCTTTAGAATTTGTGTTGTGGAATATCCAGGGTGAGTTTGAGAATACTTAAACTACTAGTTATTGGATTGTCGTTGTCTGATACTGTAGGCTTATTAGCTACTATCATCACAAGTTGAAAGTAAAATATCCTTAATAAGTGTTCTTTGTTTTCTAGTTCTTACAGTATAACATTGCTTAGAGTTAGTTTGGTTTTTTAGTTCTTTTCAACAATAAACATCAGGGATTTTAATTTTACATTATCATCTACCATATATGCACCGTCACTAGACTTACTTTTTTGGTCCCTGTTCTACACGGACTTGTTCCCTCTTTATCAGACGCTACAGCGTTCTCCATGGTGTCTGACCGCTCCGACTCCGGCGGCATGACGCCTGTTACCAACTTAGTGAAGACTTGCAGTCTCAGGTTAGTTCTTAAGGTAATAAGGTCTTTGTCTCTGTATCTGCTAAAGGGTGAATGACTAAAGGAACTCACGGGAGAATATGATACTAAAATAAGTCGTAGAGCACGTAGAATTCACCAAGCCTTCAGAGGAGGTATATCTTGTCTCGTCCCTATCGAAGCGCAGAATCTCGCGTTATAGAGTAAAAGTGAAATACTACTTTTCGAATAGAGAGCGCAAAAGTTGGCTGTGGGAACTGTTAATGCTGCCTTTTCTTTAATCTATCAAATCAAAAAATGAGGGTGTATAATCATCGTCACGTTTTACGCTGATGTTTGAAAAGAAGCCAAACAGTTTGTTTTTTCTTTGTTTGTTTTGAATTTCGCACTTTGCAACTTGAGGCTATCTGTGCTATCTGTCCCTAATTTAGCAGTGTAAGACTAGGCTTAGGCAGCTACTCATCACCACCCACCTATAACTCTTGGGCTTCACTTTTACCAACGAATAGTGGGACTTACCGTCACATTATAACGCCCATATGTGGTGGGAGGGCGAGCATGTTTGGCACGACGGAATGCGAACCCGCGACCATCAGATTACATTTCACACCTTGACACGCTTGCATGGCATTTCAGGCCACAGCCAACCAGAGATGAGACGAAATACATTAGACAAGTCAAGAAAAGAGCTGTCAGATATTTAGAAGATCAGCTTCTTTTTTGAAACACAACTTTATAGAACATTGAGGCATACATAATGGTGGTTTGTGACGAAACACACGTGGTTTACTATTTACATTTATTTACACTGTGAATAACGTCTTACTATTGCAAATAATTCTTGGTGAAACCTAAAACTGTCCTGAGTTGTCTTTAACTCACGTGTTTATAACTGAATATATTGTGGGTCAAGTAAACATATTTCTTACAGGACGAAAGTTGAGTCTGAGTTTTTTGCAGAAAGACTGTAGATGGAGCTGAATCGTGAGAAAAGTATTTTTCTGCAAAGTGTAACACAGACGGGGGAGACATACGTTTTCCATAATTATTGTTACTATGTGTATAAAGATATTCTTCTATAGCAACTCATGATACATATATTGTTTAAAACACACTTAAGTGAGAAATCAATATAGCGTGAGAGACACCAACATAACATAATAGAAATAACAGAGATGTTCTAGTTCCAAACGTTAGACAGAGGACAGAAATGTGAAGAAACGCCTTCGAAATAATATACAACAGTGAATCACAGTCATTTGGGACTCACAATCTCAGGGTCAGGGTTCGTACCCCATCCCACCAACATGACCGTCCTTTCAACCATTAGGACGTTATAGCGTTTGAGAATCACTGATACAGAAACACCACTATAAAAAACACAGTCGTTTGAGAAAAACTCACACAGAAACACCACTATAAAAAACATAGTCGTTTGAAAATAACTGATACAGACACAGTCGTTTAAAATCACAGTCGTTTGAGAATCACTGACTCCAGAAACTCCACTATAAAAACATAGTCGTTTGAAAATAACTGATACAGAAACACCACTATAAAAACACAGTCGTTTGAGAATCACTGATCAAAACTCCACTATAAAACACAGTCGTTTGAGAATAACTGATACAGAAACATCACTATAAAAACACAGTCGTTTGAGAACACTGACACAAAACACCATTATAAAACGTCGTTTGAGAATAACTGATACAGAAACACCACTATAAAAACACAGTCGTTTGAGAACACTGATACAAAACACCACTATAAAAACACAGTCGTTTGAGAATAACTGATACAGAAACACCACTATAAAAAGCACAGTCGTTTGAGAATAACTGATACAAAAACCACTATAAAACACAGTCGTTTGAGAATAACTGATACAGAATCACCACTATAAAAACAGTCGTTTGAGAATAACTGATACAAAAACACCACTATAAAACATAGTCGTTTGATAATCTGATACAAAACACCACTATAAAAAACACAGTTTGAGAATCACTTGTACAAAACACCATTATAAAACACAGTCGTTTGAGAATCACTGATAGAAACACCATTTTAAAAATACTGTTGTTTGATAATCACTGATACAAAACATCACTATAAAAATAGTCGTTTGAAATCACTGATACAGAAACACTACTATAAACACATTCGTTTGAGATTACTGATACAAAAAACAACACTATAAAAAATAGTCGTTTGAGAATAACTGATACAGAAACACCACACTATAAAAATACCGTTGTTTGGGAATAACTGATACAAAACACC
>NW_027467777.1:31191441-31293461 GCF_004210375.1 Tachypleus tridentatus | reverse complement strand
AGTTCTATTTTTAGGATATTTATCCTTTTAACAGTGGTTTACCACTACAGTTCTGTTTTTAGGATATTTATCTATTTTAACAGTGGTTTACCACTACAGTTCTATTTTTAGGATATTTATCCTTTTTAACAGTGGTTTACCACTGGAGTTCTGTTTTTAGGATATTTATCCTTTTTAACAGTGGTTTACCACTACAGTTCTATTTTTAGGATATTTATCCTTTTAACAGTGGTTTACCACTGGTGGGATATTTATCCTTTTTAACAGTGGTTTACCACTGGAGTTCTGTTTTTAGGATATTTATCCTTTTACCAGTGGTTTACCACTAGAGTTCTGTTTTTAGGATATTTATCTATTTTACCAGTGGTTTACCACTACAGTTCTGTTTTTAGGATATTTATCCTTTTAACAGTGGTTTACCACTAGAGTTCTGTTTTTAGGATATTTATCCTTTTTTAACAGTGGTTTACCAGAAAGTTTGTTTTTACCAGTGGTTTACCACTACAGTTCTATTTTTAGGATATTTATCCTTTTTTTAACAGTGGTTTACCACAAGAGTTCTGTTTTTAGGATATTTATCTATTTACCAGTGGTTTACCACACAGTTCTATTTTTAGATATTTATCCTTTTAACAGTGGTTTACCACTGGAGTTCTGTTTTTTTAGGATATTTATCTATTTACCAGTGGTTTACCACAAGAGTTCTGTTTTTAGGATATTTATCCTTTTAACAGTGGTTTACCACTGGAGTTCTGTTTTTTAGGATATTTATCCTTTTTTAACAGTGGTTTACCACAAGAGTTCTGTTTTTAGGATATTTATCTATTTACCAGTGGTTTACCACTACAGTTCTATTTTTAGGATATTTATCCTTTTTAACAGTGGTTTACCACTAAAGTTCTGTTTTTAGGATATTTATCCTTTTTAACAGTGGTTTACCACTACAGTTCTGTTTTTAGGATATTTATCTATTTACCAGTGGTTTACCACAAGAGTTCTGTTTTTAGGATATTTATCTATTTACCAGTGGTTTACCACTAGAGTTCTGTTTTTAGGATATTTATCTATTTACCAGTGGTTTACCACAAGAGTTCTGTTTTTAGGATATTTATCCTTTTTAACAGTGGTTTACCACTACAGTTCTGTTTTTTAGGATATTTATCTATTTACCAGTGGTTTACCACAAGAGTTCTGTTTTAGGATATTTATCTATTTACCAGTGGTTTACCACTACAGTTCTGTTTTTTAGGATATTTATCCTTTTTAACAGTGGTTTACCACTACAGTTCTGTTTTTAGGATATTTATCTATTTACCAGTGGTTTACCACAAGAGTTCTGTTTTTAGGATATTTATCTATTTACCAGTGGTTTACCACTAGAGTTCTGTTTTTAGGATATTTATCTATTTACCAGTGGTTTACCACTACAGTTCTGTTTTTAGGACATTTATCTATTTGCCAGTGGTTTACCACTAGAGTTCTGTTTTTAGGATATTTATCTATTTACCAGTGGTTTACCACAAAGTTCTGTTTTTAGGATATTTATCCTTTTTACCAGTGGTTTACCACAAGAGTTCTGTTTTTAGGATATTTATCTATTTACCAGTGGTTTACCACTACAGTTCTGTTTTTTAGGATATTTATCTATTTACCAGTGGTTTACCACTACAGTTCTATTTTTTAGGATATTTATCTATTTACCAGTGGTTTACCACTACAGTTCTGTTTTTAGGATATTTATCCTTTTTTAACAGTGGTTTACCACTGGAGTTCTGTTTTAGGACATTTATCTATTTACCAGTGGTTTACCACTGGAGTTCTGTTTTAGGATATTTATCTATTTACCAGTGGTTTACCACTGGAGTTCTGTTTTTAGGATATTTATCTATTTTACCAGTGGTTTACCACTAGAGTTCTGTTTTTAGGATATTTATCCTTTTTTAACAGTGGTTTACCACAAGAGTTCTGTTTTTAGGACATTTATCTATTTACCAGTGGTTTACCACAAGAGTTCTGTTTTAGGATATTTATCTATTTACCAGTGGTTTACCACTACAGTTCTGTTTTTAGGATATTTATCTATTTACCAGTGGTTTACCACTACAGTTCTATTTTTTTAGGATATTTATCCTTTTTAACAGTGGTTTACCACAAGAGTTCTGTTTTTAGGATATTTATCTATTTACCAGTGGTTTACCACTACAGTTCTGTTTTTAGGATATTTATCCTTTTTTAACAGTGGTTTACCACTGGAGTTCTGTTTTTAGGATATTTATCTATTTTACCAGTGGTTTACCACAAGAGTTCTGTTTTTAGGATATTTATCCTTTTTAACAGTGGTTTACCACAAGAGTTCTGTTTTAGGACATTTATCTATATTTACCAGTGGTTTACCACTGAGTTCTGTTTTAGGATATTTATCTATTTACCAGTGGTTTACCACTACAGTTCTGTTTTTAGGATATTTATCCTTTTTAACAGTGGTTTACCACTGGAGTTCTGTTTTTAGGACATTTATCTATTTACCAGTGGTTTACCACAAGAGTTATGTTTTTAGGACATTTATCTATTTACCAGTGGTTTACCACTAGAGTACTGTTTTTAGGACATTTATCTATTTACCAGTGGTTTACCACAAGAGTTCTGTTTTTAGGATATTTATCCTTTTTTAACAGTGGTTTACCACAAGAGTTCTGTTTTAGGACATTTATCTATTTACCAGTGGTTTACCACTACAGTTCTGTTTTTAGGATATTTATCCTTTTTAACAGTGGTTTACCACTGGAGTTCTGTTTTTAGGATATTTATCTATTTACCAGTGGTTTACCACTACAGTTCTATTTTTAGAATATTTATCTATTTACCAGTGGTTTACCACTACAGTTCTATTTTTGGATATTTATCCTTTTTTAACAGTGGTTTACCACAAGAGTTCTGTTTTTAGGATATTTATCTATTTACCAGTGGTTTACCACTAGAGTTCTGTTTTTTAGGATATTTATCTATTTACCAGTGGTTTACCACAAGAGTTCTGTTTTAGGATATTTATCTATTTACCAGTGGTTTACCACAAGAGTTCTGTTTTTAGGATATTTATCTATTTACCAGTGGTTTACCACTACAGTTCTATTTTTAGGATATTTATCTATTTACCAGTGGTTTACCACTACAGTTCTATTTTTAGGATATTTATCCTTTTTAACAGTGGTTTACCACTGGAGTTCTGTTTTTAGGATATTTATCCTTTTAACAGTGGTTTACCACAAGAGTTCTGTTTTTAGGATATTTATCTATTTACCAGTGGTTTACCACTACAGTTCTATTTTTAGGATATTTATCCTTTTAACAGTGGTTTACCACTGAGTTCTGTTTTAGGATATTTATCCTTTTAACAGTGGTTTACCACTGGAGTTCTGTTTTTAGGACATTTATCTATTTACCAGCGGTTTACCACTACAGTTCTGTTTTTAGGATATTTATCCTTTTTAACAGTGGTTTACCACTACAGTTCTATTTATATGATATTTATCCTTTTTAACAGTGGTTTACCACTGGAGTTCTGTTTTAGGATATTTATCCTTTTAACAGTGGTTTACCACAAGAGTTCTGTTTTTTGGATATTTATCTATTTACCAGTGGTTTACCACTACAGTTCTATTTTTAGGATATTTATCCTTTTTAACAGTGGTTTACCACAAGAGTTCTGTTTTTAGGATATTTATCTATTTACCAGTGGTTTACCACTACAGTTCTATTTTTAGGATATTTATCCTTTTTAACAGTGGTTTACCACTGGAGTTCTGTTTTTAGGACATTTATCTATTAACCAGTGGTTTACCACAAGAGTTCTGTTTTAGGATATTTATCCTTTTAACAGTGGTTTACCACTGGAGTTCTGTTTTAGGATATTTATCCTTTTAACAGTGGTTTACCACAAGAGTTCTGTTTTTAGGATATTTATCTATTTACCAGTGGTTTACCACTACAGTTCTATTTTTTAGGATATTTATCCTTTTTACCAGTGGTTTACCACTACAGTTCTATTTTTAGGATATTTATCCTTTTAACAGTGGTTTACCACAAGAGTTCTGTTTTTAGGATATTTATCTATTTACCAGTGGTTTACCACTACAGTTCTATTTTTAGGATATTTATCCTTTTTAACAGTGGTTTACCACTAAAGTTCTGTTTTTAGGATATTTATCCTTTTTAACAGTGGTTTACCACAAGATTTCTGTTTTTAGGATATTTATCTATTTACCAGTGGTTTACCACTACAGTTCTATTTTTAGGATATTTATCCTTTTTACCAGTGGTTTACCACTACAGTTCTATTTTTAGGATATTTATCCTTTTAACAGTGGTTTACCACAAGAGTTCTGTTTTTAGGATATTTATCTATTTACCAGTGGTTTACCACTACAGTTCTATTTTTAGGATATTTATCCTTTTTAACAGTGGTTTACCACTGGAGTTCTGTTTTTAGGATATTTATCCTTTTTAACAGTGGTTTACCACAAGAGTTCTGTTTTTAGGATATTTATCTATTTACCAGTGGTTTACCACTAGAGTTCTGTTTTTAGGATATTTATCTATTTACCAGTGGTTTACCACTACAGTTCTGTTTTTAGGATATTTATCCTTTTTAACAGTGGTTTACCACTACAGTTCTGTTTTTAGGATATTTATCTATTTACCAGTGGTTTACCACTACAGTTCTATTTTTAGGATATTTATCCTTTTTAACAGTGGTTTACCACTAGATTTCTGTTTTTAGGATATTTATCTATTTACCAGTGGTTTACCACTACAGTTCTATTTTTAGGATATTTATCCTTTTTAACAGTGGTTTACCACAAGAATTCTGTTTTTAGGATATTTATCTATTTACCAGTGGTTTACCACTACAGTTCTATTTTTAGGATATTTATCCTTTTTAACAGTGGTTTACCACTGGAGTTCTGTTTTTAGGATATTTATCTATTTAAAAGTGGTTTACCACTACAGTTCTGTTTTTAGGATATTTATCTATTTACCAGTGGTTTACCACAAGAGTTCTGTTTTTAGGATATTTATCCTTTTTAACAGTGGTTTACCACTGGAGTTCTGTTTTTAGGATATTTATCTATTTACCAGTGGTTTACCACTACAGTTCTGTTTTTAGGATATTTAACCTTTTTAACAGTGGTTTACCACAAGAGTTCTGTTTTTAGGACATTTATCTATTTACCAGTGGTTTACCACTACAGTTCTATTTTTTAGGATATTTATCCTTTTAACAGTGGTTTACCACTGGAGTTCTGTTTTTTAGGATATTTATCCTTTTTAACAGTGGTTTACCACAAGAGTTCTGTTTTTTAGGATATTTATCTATTTACCAGTGGTTTACCACTACAGTTCTATTTTTAGGATATTTATCCTTTTAACAGTGGTTTACCACTGGAGTTCTGTTTTTTAGATATTTATCCTTTTTAACAGTGGTTTACCACTGGAGTTCTGTTTTTAGGATATTTATCTATTTACCAGTGGTTTACCACAAGAGTTCTGTTTTTAGGATATTTATCCTTTTAACAGTGGTTTACCACTACAGTTCTGTTTTTAGGATATTTATCTATTTACCAGTGGTTTACCACAAGAGTTCTGTTTTTAGGATATTTATCTATTTACCAGTGGTTTACCACTAGAGTTCTGTTTTTAGGATATTTATCTATTTACCAGTGGTTTACCACAAGAGTTCTGTTTTTAGGATATTTATCCTTTTAACAGTGGTTTACCACTACAGTTCTGTTTTTAGGATATTTATCTATTTACCAGTGGTTTACCACAAGAGTTCTGTTTTTAGGATATTTATCTATTTACCAGTGGTTTACCACTACAGTTCTGTTTTTAGGATATTTATCCTTTTAACAGTGGTTTACCACTACAGTTCTGTTTTTAGGATATTTATCTATTTACCAGTGGTTTACCACAAGAGTTCTGTTTTTAGGATATTTATCTATTTACCAGTGGTTTACCACTAGAGTTCTGTTTTTAGGATATTTATCTATTTACCAGTGGTTTACCACTACAGTTCTGTTTTTTAGGATATTTATCTATTTACCAGTGGTTTACCACAAGAGTTCTGTTTTTTAGGATATTTATCCTTTTTTAACAGTGGTTTACCACAAGAGTTCTGTTTTTAGGACATTTATCTATTTACCAGTGGTTTACCACAAGAGTTCTGTTTTTAGGATATTTATCTATTTAACAGTGGTTTACCACTACAGTTCTGTTTTTAGGATATTTATCTATTTACCAGTGGTTTACCACTACAGTTCTATTTTTAGGATATTTATCTATTTACCAGTGGTTTACCACTACAGTTCTGTTTTTAGGATATTTATCCTTTTAACAGTGGTTTACCACTGGAGTTCTGTTTTTAGGACATTTATCTATTTACCAGTGGTTTACCACTAGAGTTCTGTTTTTAGGATATTTATCTATTTACCAGTGGTTTACCACAAGAGTTCTGTTTTTAGGATATTTATCCTTTTTACCAGTGGTTTACCACAAGAGTTCTGTTTTTAGGATATTTATCTATTTACCAGTGGTTTACCACTACAGTTCTGTTTTTAGGACATTTATCTATTTACCAGTGGTTTACCACTACAGTTCTATTTTTAGGATATTTATCTATTTACCAGTGGTTTACCACTACAGTTCTGTTTTTAGGATATTTATCCTTTTTAACAGTGGTTTACCACTGGAGTTCTGTTTTTAGGACATTTATCTATTTACCAGTGGTTTACCACTGGAGTTCTGTTTTTAGGACATTTATCTATTTACCAGTGGTTTACCACTGGAGTTCTGTTTTTAGGACATTTATCTATTTACCAGTGGTTTACCACTAGAGTTCTGTTTTTAGGATATTTATCCTTTTTAACAGTGGTTTACCACAAGAGTTCTGTTTTAGGACATTTATCTATTTACCAGTGGTTTACCACAAGAGTTCTGTTTTTAGGATATTTATCTATTTACCAGTGGTTTACCACTACAGTTCTGTTTTTAGGATATTTATCTATTTACCAGTGGTTTACCACTACAGTTCTATTTTTAGGATATTTATCCTTTTTAACAGTGGTTTACCACAAGAGTTCTGTTTTTAGGATATTTATCTATTTACCAGTGGTTTACCACTACAGTTCTGTTTTTAGGATATTTATCCTTTTTAACAGTGGTTTACCACTGGAGTTCTGTTTTTAGGATATTTATCTATTTACCAGTGGTTTACCACAAGAGTTCTGTTTTTAGTATATTTATCCTTTTAACAGTGGTTTACCACAAGAGTTCTGTTTTTAGGATATTTACCTATTTACCAGTGGTTTACCACTGGAGTTCTGTTTTTAGGATATTTATCTATTTACCAGTGGTTTACCACTACAGTTCTGTTTTTAGGATATTTATCCTTTTTAACAGTGGTTTACCACTGGAGTTCTGTTTTAGGATATTTATCTATTTACCAGTGGTTTACCACAAGAGTTCTGTTTTTAGGATATTTATCCTTTTTAACAGTGGTTTACCACAAGAGTTCTGTTTTAGGATATTTATCTATTTACCAGTGGTTTACCACTAGAGTTCTGTTTTTAGGATATTTATCTATTTACCAGTGGTTTACCACTGGAGTTCTGTTTTAGGATATTTATCTATTTACCAGTGGTTTACCACTACAGTTCTGTTTTTAGGATATTTATCCTTTTTAACAGTGGTTTACCACTGGAGTTCTGTTTTTAGGACATTTATCTATTTACCAGTGGTTTACCACAAGAGTTATGTTTTTAGGACATTTATCTATTTACCAGTGGTTTACCACTAGAGTTCTGTTTTTAGGATATTTATCTATTTACCAGTGGTTTACCACAAGAGTTCTGTTTTTAGGATATTTATCCTTTTAACAGTGGTTTACCACAAGAGTTCTGTTTTAGGATATTTATCTATTTACCAGTGGTTTACCACTACAGTTCTGTTTTTAGGATATTTATCCTTTTTAACAGTGGTTTACCACTGGAGTTCTGTTTTAGGATATTTATCTATTTACCAGTGGTTTACCACTACAGTTCTATTTTTAGGATATTTATCTATTTACCAGTGGTTTACCACTACAGTTCTATTTTTAGGATATTTATCCTTTTAACAGTGGTTTACCACAAGAGTTCTGTTTTTAGGATATTTATCTATTTACCAGTGGTTTACCACTAGAGTACTGTTTTTAGGACATTTATCTATTTACCAGTGGTTTACCACAAGAGTTCTGTTTTTAGGACATTTATCTATTTACCAGTGGTTTACCACAAGAGTTCTGTTTTTAGGATATTTATCTATTTACCAGTGGTTTACCACAAGAGTTCTGTTTTTAGGATATTTATCTATTTACCAGTGGTTTACCACTACAGTTCTATTTTTAGGATATTTATCCTTTTTAACAGTGGTTTACCACTGGAGTTCTGTTTTTAGGATATTTATCCTTTTTAACAGTGGTTTACCACTGGAGTTCTGTTTTTAGGATATTTATCTATTTACCAGTGGTTTACCACAAGAGTTCTGTTTTTAGGATATTTATCCTTTTTAACAGTGGTTTACCACTACAGTTCTGTTTTTAGGATATTTATCTATTTACCAGTGGTTTACCACAAGAGTTCTGTTTTTAGGATATTTATCCTTTTACCAGTGGTTTACCACTAGAGTTCTGTTTTTAGGATATTTATCTATTTACCAGTGGTTTACCACAAGAGTTCTGTTTTAGGATATTTATCCTTTTTAACAGTGGTTTACCACTACAGTTCTGTTTTTAGGATATTTATCTATTTACCAGTGGTTTACCACAAGAGTTCTGTTTTTAGGATATTTATCTATTTACCAGTGGTTTACCACTACAGTTCTGTTTTTAGGATATTTATCCTTTTTAACAGTGGTTTACCACTACAGTTCTGTTTTTTAGGATATTTATCTATTTACCAGTGGTTTACCACAAGAGTTCTGTTTTTAGGATATTTATCTATTTACCAGTGGTTTACCACTAGAGTTCTGTTTTAGGATATTTATCTATTTACCAGTGGTTTACCACTACAGTTCTGTTTTTAGGATATTTATCTATTTACCAGTGGTTTACCACAAGAGTTCTGTTTTTAGGATATTTATCCTTTTTAACAGTGGTTTACCACAAGAGTTCTGTTTTTAGGACATTTATCTATTTACCAGTGGTTTACCACAAGAGTTCTGTTTTTAGGATATTTATCTATTTAACAGTGGTTTACCACTACAGTTCTGCTTTTAGGACATTTATCTATTTATCAGTGGTTTACCACTACAGTTCTATTTTTAGGATATTTATCTATTTACCAGTGGTTTACCACTACAGTTCTGTTTTTTAGGATATTTATCCTTTTTAACAGTGGTTTACCACTGGAGTTCTGTTTTTAGGATATTTATCTATTTACCAGTGGTTTACCACTAGAGTTCTGTTTTTAGGATATTTATCTATTTACCAGTGGTTTACCACAAAAGTTCTGTTTTTAGGATATTTATCCTTTTTACCAGTGGTTTACCACAAGAGTTCTGTTTTTAGGATATTTATCTATTTACCAGTGGTTTACCACTACAGTTCTGTTTTTAGGACATTTATCTATTTACCAGTGGTTTACCACTACAGTTCTATTTTTAGGATATTTATCTATTTACCAGTGGTTTACCACTACAGTTCTGTTTTTAGGATATTTATCCTTTTAACAGTGGTTTACCACTGGAGTTCTGTTTTTAGGATATTTATCTATTTTACCAGTGGTTTACCACTGGAGTTCTGTTTTTAGGACATTTATCTATTTACCAGTGGTTTACCACTGGAGTTCTGTTTTTAGGACATTTATCTATTTACCAGTGGTTTACCACTAGAGTTCTGTTTTTAGGATATTTATCTTTTTAACAGTGGTTTACCACAAGAGTTCTGTTTTTAGGATATTTATCTATTTACCAGTGGTTTACCACAAGAGTTCTGTTTTTAGGATATTTATCTATTTACCAGTGGTTTACCACTACAGTTCTGTTTTTTAGGATATTTATCTATTTACCAGTGGTTTACCACTACAGTTCTATTTTTAGGATATTTATCCTTTTTAACAGTGGTTTACCACAAGAGTTCTGTTTTTAGGATATTTATCTATTTACCAGTGGTTTACCACTACAGTTCTGTTTTTAGGATATTTATCCTTTTAACAGTGGTTTACCACTGGAGTTCTGTTTTTTAGGATATTTATCTATTTACCAGTGGTTTACCACAAGAGTTCTGTTTTTAGGATATTTATCCTTTTTAACAGTGGTTTACCACAAGAGTTCTGTTTTTAGGATATTTATCTATTTACCAGTGGTTTACCACTGGAGTTCTGTTTTTAGGATATTTATCTATTTACCAGTGGTTTACCACTACAGTTCTGTTTTTAGGATATTTATCCTTTTAACAGTGGTTTACCACTGGAGTTCTGTTTTAGGATATTTATCTATTTACCAGTGGTTTACCACAAGAGTTCTGTTTTTAGGATATTTATCCTTTTTTAACAGTGGTTTACCACAAGAGTTCTGTTTTTAGGATATTTATCTATTTACCAGTGGTTTACCACTAGAGTTCTGTTTTTAGGATATTTATCTATTTACCAGTGGTTTACCACTGGAGTTCTGTTTTAGGATATTTATCTATTTACCAGTGGTTTACCACTACAGTTCTGTTTTTAGGATATTTATCCTTTTTAACAGTGGTTTACCACTGGAGTTCTGTTTTTAGGACATTTATCTATTTACCAGTGGTTTACCACAAGAGTTCTGTTTTTAGGACATTTATCTATTTACCAGTGGTTTACCACTAGAGTTCTGTTTTTAGGACATTTATCTATTTACCAGTGGTTTACCACAAGAGTTCTGTTTTTAGGATATTTATCCTTTTTAACAGTGGTTTACCACAAGAGTTCTGTTTTTAGGATATTTATCTATTTACCAGTGGTTTACCACTACAGTTCTGTTTTTAGGATATTTATCCTTTTTAACAGTGGTTTACCACTGGAGTTCTGTTTTTAGGATATTTATCTATTTACCAGTGGTTTACCACTACAGTTCTATTTTTAGGATATTTATCTATTTACCAGTGGTTTACCACTACAGTTCTATTTTTAGGATATTTATCCTTTTTAACAGTGGTTTACCACAAGAGTTCTGTTTTTAGGATATTTATCTATTTACCAGTGGTTTACCACTAGAGTACTGTTTTTAGGACATTTATCTATTTACCAGTGGTTTACCACAAGAGTTCTGTTTTTAGGACATTTATCTATTTACCAGTGGTTTACCACAAGAGTTCTGTTTTTAGGATATTTATCTATTTACCAGTGGTTTACCACTACAGTTCTATTTTTAGGATATTTATCTATTTACCAGTGGTTTACCACTACAGTTCTATTTTTAGGATATTTATCCTTTTTAACAGTGGTTTACCACTGGAGTTCTGTTTTTAGGATATTTATCCTTTTTAACAGTGGTTTACCACAAGAGTTCTGTTTTTAGGATATTTATCTATTTACCAGTGGTTTACCACTACAGTTCTATTTTTAGGATATTTATCCTTTTTAACAGTGGTTTACCACTGGAGTTCTGTTTTTAGGATATTTATCCTTTTTAACAGTGGTTTACCACTGGAGTTCTGTTTTTAGGATATTTATCTATTTACCAGTGGTTTACCACTACAGTTCTGTTTTTAGGATATTTATCCTTTTTAACAGTGGTTTACCACTACAGTTCTATTTTTATGATATTTATCCTTTTTAACAGTGGTTTACCACAAGAGTTCTGTTTTAGGATATTTATCTATTTACCAGTGGTTTACCACTACAGTTCTATTTTTAGGATATTTATCCTTTTTAACAGTGGTTTACCACAAGAGTTCTGTTTTTAGGATATTTATCTATTTACCAGTGGTTTACCACTACAGTTCTATTTTTAGGATATTTATCCTTTTTAACAGTGGTTTACCACTGGAGTTCTGTTTTTAGGATATTTATCTATTAACCAGTGGTTTACCACAAGAGTTCTGTTTTTAGGATATTTATCCTTTTTAACAGTGGTTTACCACTGGAGGTCTGTTTTTAGGATATTTATCCTTTTTAACAGTGGTTTACCACAAGAGTTCTGTTTTTAGGATATTTATCTATTTACCAGTGGTTTACCACTACAGTTCTATTTTTAGGATATTTATCCTTTTTACCAGTGGTTTACCACTACAGTTCTATTTTTAGGATATTTATCCTTTTTAACAGTGGTTTACCACAAGAGTTCTGTTTTTAGGATATTTATCTATTTACCAGTGGTTTACCACTACAGTTCTATTTTTAGGATATTTATCCTTTTAACAGTGGTTTACCACTAAAGTTCTGTTTTTAGGATATTTATCCTTTTAACAGTGGTTTACCACAAGAGTTCTGTTTTTAGGATATTTATCTATTTACCAGTGGTTTACCACTACAGTTCTATTTTTTAGGATATTTATCCTTTTTACCAGTGGTTTACCACTACAGTTCTATTTTTAGGATATTTATCCTTTTTAACAGTGGTTTACCACAAGAGTTCTGTTTTTAGGATATTTATCTATTTACCAGTGGTTTACCACTACAGTTCTATTTTTAGGATATTTATCCTTTTTAACAGTGGTTTACCACTGGAGTTCTGTTTTTAGGATATTTATCCTTTTTAACAGTGGTTTACCACAAGAGTTCTGTTTTTAGGATATTTATCTATTTACCAGTGGTTTACCACTAGAGTTCTGTTTTTAGGATATTTATCTATTTACCAGTGGTTTACCACTACAGTTCTGTTTTTAGGATATTTATCCTTTTTAACAGTGGTTTACCACTACAGTTCTGTTTTTAGGATATTTATCTATTTACCAGTGGTTTACCACTACAGTTCTATTTTTAGGATATTTATCCTTTTTAACAGTGGTTTACCACTAGATTTCTGTTTTTAGGATATTTATCTATTTACCAGTGGTTTACCACTACAGTTCTATTTTTAGGATATTTATCCTTTTTAACAGTGGTTTACCACAAGAGTTCTGTTTTTAGGATATTTATCTATTTACCAGTGGTTTACCACTACAGTTCTATTTTTAGGATATTTATCCTTTTTAACAGTGGTTTACCACTGGAGTTCTGTTTTTAGGATATTTATCTATTTAAAAGTGGTTTACCACTACAGTTCTGTTTTTAGGATATTTATCTATTTACCAGTGGTTTACCACAAGAGTTCTGTTTTTAGGATATTTATCCTTTTTAACAGTGGTTTACCACTGGAGTTCTGTTTTTAGGATATTTATCTATTTACCAGTGGTTTACCACTACAGTTCTGTTTTTAGGATATTTAACCTTTTTAACAGTGGTTTACCACAAGAGTTCTGTTTTAGGATATTTATCTATTTACCAGTGGTTTACCACTACAGTTCTATTTTTAGGATATTTATCCTTTTTTAACAGTGGTTTACCACTGGAGTTCTGTTTTTAGGATATTTATCCTTTTAACAGTGGTTTACCACTAGAGTACTGTTTTTAGGACATTTATCTATTTACCAGTGGTTTACCACAAGAGTTCTGTTTTTAGGATATTTATCTATTTACCAGTGGTTTACCACTACAGTTCTATTTTTAGGATATTTATCCTTTTTAACAGTGGTTTACCACTGGAGTTCTGTTTTTAGGATATTTATCCTTTTTAACAGTGGTTTACCACTAGAGTACTGTTTTTAGGACATTTATCTATTTACCAGTGGTTTACCACTGGAGTTCTGTTTTTAGGATATTTATCTATTTACCAGTGGTTTACCACTACAGTTCTATTTTTAGGATATTTATCCTTTTTAACAGTGGTTTACCACTGGAGTTCTGTTTTTAGGATATTTATCCTTTTTAACAGTGGTTTACCACTAGAGTACTGTTTTTAGGACATTTATCTATTTACCAGTGGTTTACCACAAGAGTTCTGTTTTTAGGATATTTATCTATTTACCAGTGGTTTACCACTACAGTTCTATTTTTAGGATATTTATCCTTTTTAACAGTGGTTTACCACAAAAGTTCTATTTTTAGGATATTTATCTATTTACCAGTGGTTTACCACAAGAGTTCTGTTTTTAGGATATTTATCCTTTTTAACAGTGGTTTACCACAAGAGTTCTGTTTTTAGGACATTTATCTATTTACCAGTGGTTTACCACAAGAGTTCTGTTTTTAGGATATTTATCTATTTACCAGTGGTTTACCACTACAGTTCTATTTTTAGGATATTTATCTATTTACCAGTGGTTTACCACTACAGTTCTATTTTTAGGATATTTATCCTTTTTAACAGTGGTTTACCACTGGAGTTCTGTTTTTAGGATATTTATCCTTTTTAACAGTGGTTTACCACTAGATTTCTGTTTTTAGGATATTTATCTATTTAAATGTGGTTTACCACAAGAGTTCTGTTTTTAGGATATTTATCTATTTACCAGTGGTTTACCACTACAGTTCTGTTTTTAGGATATTTATCCTTTTTAACAGTGGTTTACCACTACAGTTCTGTTTTTAGGATATTTATCTATTTACCAGTGGTTTACCACTACAGTTCTGTTTTTAGGATATTTATCTATTTACCAGTGGTTTACCACTACAGTTCTGTTTTTAGGATATTTATCCTTTTTAACAGTGGTTTACCACTGGAGTTCTGTTTTTAGGATATTTATCCTTTTTAACAGTGGTTTACCACTAGAGTTCTGTTTTTAGGACATTTATCTATTTACCAGTGGTTTACCACTACAGTTCTGTTTTTAGGATATTTATCCTTTTTAACAGTGGTTTACCACTGGAGTTCTGTTTTTAGGATATTTATCCTTTTTAACAGTGGTTTACCACAAGAGTTCTGTTTTTAGGACATTTATCTATTTACCAGTGGTTTACCACTGGAGTTCTGTTTTTAGGACATTTATCTATTTACCAGTGGTTTACCACTAGAGTTCTGTTTTTAGGATATTTATCCTTTTTAACAGTGGTTTACCACTAGAGTTCTGTTTTTAGGATATTTATCTATTTACCAGTGGTTTACCACTACAGTTCTGTTTTTAGGATATTTATCCTTTTTAACAGTGGTTTACCACTGGAGTTCTGTTTTAGGATATTTATCCTTTTTAACAGTGGTTTACCACTGGAGTTCTGTTTTTTAGGATATTTATCTATTTACCAGTGGTTTACCACTACAGTTCTGTTTTTAGGATATTTATCCTTTTTAACAGTGGTTTACCACTAGAGTTCTGTTTTTAGGATATTTATCTATTTACCAGTGGTTTACCACTACAGTTCTGTTTTTAGGATATTTATCCTTTTTAACAGTGGTTTACCACTAGAGTTCTGTTTTTAGGACATTTATCTATTTACCAGTGGTTTACCACTACAGTTCTGTTTTTAGGATATTTATCCTTTTTAACAGTGGTTTACCACTACAGTTCTATTTTTAGGATATTTATCCTTTTAACAGTGGTTTACCACTGGAGTTCTGTTTTTAGGATATTTATCCTTTTTAACAGTGGTTTACCACTGGAGTTCTGTTTTTAGGATATTTATCCTTTTTAACAGTGGTTTACCACTGGAGTTCTGTTTTTAGGATATTTATCCTTTTTAACAGTGGTTTACCACTAGAGTTCTGTTTTTCGGATATTTATCCTTTTTAACAGTGGTTTACCACTAGATTCTGTTTTTAGGACATTTATCTATTTACCAGTGGTTTACCACTAGAGTTCTGTTTTCAGGATATTTATCTATTTAAATGTGGTTTACCACTAGAGTTCTGTTTTTAGGACATTTCTCTTTTTACCAGTGGTTTACCACTAGATTTCTGTTTTTAGGATATTTATCTATTTAAATGTGGTTTACCACTAGAGTTCTGTTTTTAGGATATTTATCTATTTAAATGTGGTTTACCACTAGAGTTCTGTTTTTAGGATATTTATCTATTTAACAGTGGTTTACCCCAAGAGTTCTGTTTTTAGGATATTAATCTATTTCTTAATAATTGTGAACTTTTCATTGCTTTGTTCTTTGCTGTGCTACAAAGAAAAATGCTGTTTTCAAACTGTTTACTCAAAGAAAAGTTTGAAAATTCCTCTTTACTAGAAACTTAGCAACAGGTTACGAGTGACAGAAATAAGAGCTAAAACTTACAGTTTTTAATATATACTTGTATATTGATAGAATAGATAATAACTTCATTATTGTAATGTTAGACATTTTCTGGTTCTGTCTTTCGTAGTGGTTTATTTATGTACTTGTTGTAGTTTTAATTTTTCTTTGAGGACATATAGTTTAATAACGTCTGTATCAGTACTGTTTTCATCAAGCTGTTTTACCATTCATTGGTTAAAGTTACATCAGGATTGGAGAATGTGAAAAGAACTGTCACCATATAACATTAATATATACCAAATCAGTGTTTGTAGTTATTCCAGTGTATATTTTTTTATTACATAATATATTTATATGATTTTATTTTATAAAGAGTAATCTAAATCTAGAAAGGTCAAAACGTTGTTCTCTCCTTATCAATAAAAGTGTTAATACCAGCCATTCTGAGATACATTTTTATTTCAAGTGGGTATCACATCATCAGGGATAATTTAAATTTTTGTGATGTCATACAGGTGAAGATATGTCAAAATTCTATAAATATAATCTCAAAAGAAATTCTAACAATAATTTAGTGACCAGATATTCATACCATTTATAACCTACTCCAAAATGTCTCACATTGCTTAAGAACTGAATTTATATCTGTTGTGGTATCAGAGTGTTCAGAAAAATTAATTTAAACAAGAAATTACCCATACCATCTACATGAGAGACTGCTTCCTTGAAGAATCTATAATTTTTCACTTGCTACATTTCATTTCTGCCATCAGAAATTCTATTTCCAGGACCACAAAACAGTTTCTAACTAATGTGCCTATTGTATCAACTCTTACCATCACTGGGTTACTGGGATTTTTATGATCTCATTCAATCAGTTGTGTTCATTTGTACATGACATGTAAATTATTTTCCAGCATGGTGGTTGTCCATGGAATAATACCATCTGTTTTGAAGTTATCTTCTCTCATATGCTCATCTTCATTTTAACTCTTTTAACATTTCTGCTAAACCTTCTTTGAAACTATTTCCAGCTTCATCTGCTGTACATGTGTTTAATTTTTAATGTTTTCAATTTGAGTACTAAAGCTATAAACAGAAGTATGGGAGTACAGTATGCATCTAGTCATCATCTTGATGTGGTAAACACCATAAGTTGGAGTCGTTCCCTCTCACTGACATTGTAAATCTTATAATAGTTACAAAGATACACACAATATTTGTTTTATCATGAAGTCCTTTTCATTAAATCTAGAAGTTTACTTTTTATATTCCGTCCTCTATTGTATTACAGTTATCAAAGGTTTGTGAAAATATTGCTTTAATCTACCCTTAGCTTTCCACAAGCCTTGACCAAGAAACCCTTACATACACTTAAAGACAAAAAATAACTCTGAATCACTGTTTGTACTGAACCTCTTGACTTGGAACCCTAAACAGATGAGGTATGTAAACAAACAAATCACATGAAGCCTAATGTGATATTTATCAAAAATATTAAACCTGTTGTTATATCTGTTATTTGTGTGTTTCCTACTGGCCTGCTTGGTAATCGTTTTTCTGTGGGAACCATTCAGCACAATGATACACTCTTTATTATCTGTGTTACAACAATACAAGCTCATTACTGTCTGTGTTACAACAAACCAGACTCTCTACATTCTGTGTGACAGCAAAATATGATCTTTATATCTGTGTTACAGCAAAGTGTTATTTAATATCTGTGGTGAAACAATACAAGCTCTTTACTATCTGTGTTACAATAACACAGACTTTAATATCTGTGTTACAATATAGACTCTCTACTATCAGTGTTACAACAATACAGACTCTTTAATATCTGTTATAACAATACAGACATTTTACCACCTGTGTTACAACAATACAGACTCTTTACTGTATATTTTACAACAATACAAGTTCTTTATTATCTGTGTTACAATATAGACTCTCTACTATCTGGATCACAACAAGTACAGACTCTTTACTTTCTGTGTTACAACAATACAAGTTATTTAATATCTGTGTTACAACAGTACAAGCTCTTTACTTTTGTATTTGCTTATCAGTTTTGTTTTTAACGAAACATTTTGTGTAGGGTTTAATTTTGTCATTCATGTCACTTCTGTCGTTTAAAAACACTGTTGTGTATCAGGTAGTCGTTTATTTCATGCTGTCTTGAAAATAAATTACAGTTAAGAGTCTCAGTTTCTAAATAATCGTTCCCATAAGAAATTTTCCTTCCCGTTTTTTAAATATTTCGCGACTAAACCTCTTCTTCTGATATTTTCAAACGCTCCATTTCTAAGCCTTGTTTCACCTTTTTTTCAAATATTCTACTACTGAACCTTCTTTCTACGATATTTTGGTATACGTTCTCATGGAAACGTATAAATTGGTTTTCATCGGTAAATTTGAATATCTGCTTAATGTAGTTTAGTCTTTTGTTTCTGAAATTACTTTATCTTGTTTTATTGTCGTTTATATTTCTGTTCCTTCGGTTTATATCAAATCCCTGTCACACCAAACAAGTTCGCCCTTTCAACTGTGTGTGCGTTATAATGTAAAAGTCAATCCCACTATTCGTCAGCAAAAGAGTAGCCCAAGAGTTGGCGGTGGGTGGTGATGACTAGCTGTCTTTCCTCTAGTCTTACACTGTAAAATAAGTGACGGCTAGCGCAGATAGCCCTTGTATAGAGTTGCGCGAAATTTAAACTAAACCAAACCTTCGATTTATAAATGCTAAAACTAAATTTTGTTGTTGTTTTATATCTTTTACCACAAAAGAGATTAAAATATTTACTGTCTTAAGTGTTAAATAAATTGTACGAGTTAATATGTTTTGGGTGGGGAGTTTTTTTAGTTTTTATTTTCTGTCATACTCTACTGACATAAATGTGCAAGTGACAATTAACAAATCAAATAATCAACAGATTTAGGTTTTTTTCAAACATACACATACAAGTTAAAGCATCTATTATTTAAAAACAAGACTTGTTAGAAGTAGGATTAACTGAGAATCGATTCTTCAGGAATTGTGCTAGTCATCAACGCTGACCCATTTTCACCACATTAGGCCTTAGGAAGGAAAACTGATGCAGGTTTTAAGTCAATAAATCGGCTATTACGAAGTTACAAAGGAAATTTTAGGCTATATTAATTAATTTAAATTTTTTCATCAACAACAAACAAGTAATTAGCTAATATATAGAAATATATATTAAAAGTTAGTGTTATATATCTTCAGAAACATATTACGTTTCTCCAACCGTTAAGATTTAAAATTGGTCTGGTAAGCAATACGCAAGTATATTCAAAATGAACAGGATAGCAAAGGCCAACAAGGGCTAACGGCAGGATATTATAAAGTAATTCTAAATTTAAAAAAATAAGTAACCCAGACACAATATGTAATACCGAATGAAAACCGTATTTTTGTCAAGGTTAAAAAACGTACAATAGAAACGTTGGATGGTTACCTGCTATTGGATTCGTGAATTCATGAAGTGATGTCTTTCTATTGAAATGTTAGTCCGCCAGCCAACTCACTGTGGATCCTTGGAGATTATTTAAAGTTATAATCTCTTATAGATTTAACGATAGCAGTTTCTTCTAACCACATGGCTGGTCATTCTAATTTAACATCTGCCCTGCTGGCTGAGGACACTGTTCTTGTCTGCATTCATGAGTAATGTTTAGCTATAGTTCCCATGAGCATAACAGGTATGAAGTCTAGAGAACATCAGGTTTTTTGGACTGTGTCATATGCAAAAACTGCATAAATTTAGAATAAACTAAAAATGTTGAAATAACGCACATATACCTGTATATCACGCTTTCCCTCCTCTGTTTCAACAGAAAAGTCAACATTGTATTCGTGGTATTGAATAAAATTTTAAGCACTGCATTTTTAGATGATACCTTTTCCAGGTTGGTTGTCACAGTTAGCTTCATATCACAGTATCTTGACATCTTAGATCAGTGGGACAGCGGTAAGTCTTCGGATTTACAACGCTAACATCAGGGGTTCAATCCGCTCAATGAGCATAGCAGGTAACCTACTGTGGTTTTGCTATAACAAAATACACAACACATATTTTTATTTCCATGGTCATGGTGATTATTATTGTTGTGTTATTTCTGTAATTGATTCGAGTTATACAACACTAATGATTGATTTTACCTAACGCTAATGTATGCTGAAAACAACACATATTTATTTTCACAATTGTATTTCTATACACATGTACTGTCACAATAAATTTTCACACGCTGACGCCCATATAAAGTAATCATTAAGTGATGTTTTGATAATATACTGCTATCCTGAAGTGGCCAGGAGCTCGATTTATAATTTGAGGGTCGCGAGTTCGAATCACCGTCGCACCAAACATGCTCGTCCTTTTAGTCTTGGGTACGTTATAAAGTTACGGTCAATCCCACTATTCGTTGGTAAAAGAGTAGCCCCAGAGTTGGCGGTGGATGGTGACGACTAGCTGCCTTCCATCTTGTCTCACATTGCTAAATTAGGGACGGCTGGCGCAGATAGCCCTCGAGTTGCTTTGTGCGAAATTCAAAATAAACAAACAAACACTCAAGAAGCCGTCAAACTCAATTTGTTTTTGTTTTTTCATTTCAGACATTGCAAAATAAATTACCACTGGCAGAATTCAGTTAAACTAAGACTTTGCAGTTAAATATTTTGTCAGCCAGGAAAAATGCTACTCTTTTCCAACTTACAATCAGAGGAAAATATTACTTCACGTATTTAATGAAATATTAAGCAAATTATGGAAATAAATTTGAATAAGAAGGTAATTTAATAATTTATATACCCTGATGAACATGTAAAACTGGAACGTTGAATGAATAAAATAGGTTGTAAGGTTTTCTGACATTCACTGTCACTACACTTGTTTGTAATCAGGAAAATAATGAAAATTAGGTAGTTTTAATTTTTACCGGCAGGCTAAAATTATTTCTTTCTTGATCTCGATCTTGCCACATGGTTACATTTCTTGGTACCTTATTTAATATTTCATCATTATTGTTTTGAGATATAACAAAAAGTCTACGTGATTATTGTTGCAGGTAAAATACTTTATCAGATATATTTTCTAGTAAAAACTTCAAAATATTGCAAATTACATGTATATATATCTTCTGACGTACTGTACCGGATAATTGGCTCGTTAAATTGGCCTACTGTAATACTGTTAATAGTGTTAGTATAAACCGTGTAAAGTGTATTATTACAGTGACATTACTTAATGTTTTGTGGATTATGTTGATTGTAATTTGCATATATATATATATGTATGTATGTGTTAATACTTACCTACGGCTACATTACTGTTGCTAATTGTTATACAATATAACCAGGGTGTAGCTTTAGTATTGCTTAGTGCTACTGGTATTACTTTTGTTAAGATGTGAAATTGAAATTATTTTTTAAAAATGAGTTGGAAAATGTTAATTATAAAATTAAGCCTCTGTAAAATTCTGCCTAAGCCTAACCCACTATTTTGTTTTACTTAAGTATAATTATAACATAATGTTTGCTGCTACCATAACTTTGTGTGTACAACTTTTTCTAATACACGTTAAAACTAATCAGGTTTATTTCTCACTACAAGTGCTCGACAGTGTATTTAACTGTGTATAAACTTTTTATATGTATATCTACATTCAGTTTTGTGACAAACTTCATAAAGTGTAAGTTTTTATTTATCCAGTACTTACGGGAAGTATTCTAGTGTGCTGTTTACAGTATTAGTTAATAATAACTTATAATTTCACTTTCATAATTAAATAAAACATAATTGTAATAATATTCAAAAAACAATCTCAACAATTATAATTTAGCCAGAATAAAATTACTCAAGTCAAAGTACTGTAATAAACAATACATTAATTACCCTTTAAAGTTAATTATGTTTATATCAAAGATTCAGAGGAGAAGAAATTGAAAATTATGAAACAGAAAGTGTTTTGGGGTCAACCACAGTGTATTGAAATTTTAAAAAAATTGTTTTAAACTTAAATTCTTTTGTTATCTAGGTTTGTTTCGTTAGTAACTACGTCATGTATTATGCCTAGTGGTTTTTGGCACATTTACTATGTACAGTGTAATTTAGAACAAATAAAGGCATATTTTCCTTTTATGCAATGTAATATTGCCAAGTGTAATTCCATATGTCACTTAACCTATTACCACAATCTTTATGTAGTTGCTTGGCACATTGCTTCAATAAATTAGAATTACAAAACTATTCTTTCATATTATTTTTATTACAGTTTCTAATGACATACATTTTTATAATGTAGGTCATTATGTATTACTGAAAATTCTCAAATACTTGGTATTTAGGAGAGAAGTTACTTGTGTGTGATGAACTCCAATCTACAGAAGAGATTTTCTCTTTGTAAAATATGCTTATTAATAGGTTGATGTTTGTTGATGATATTTTCACTGACTGTTGTGCTTACCTTGGTCACCAAAATATTTTTGTATCATTAAGTTATGGAATGTGAATGTATCTTCACATAAATGTAGATTTCATCAGATTTTAAATATATCTGAGTCACAGGATTATTTCATTTTGATCCCCGTCGTGAAATATTGCTTTAGGTTATCTGCGCTAGCCATCCGTAATTTAACAGTGTAACCACCTATTGCCAATTATTGAGGTAATCATTTAACAAAGAATAGTGGGATTCACCGTCACGTTATAACGACATCGTTCATATTACATTATGTGTTAACAATAGAATGTTTATCACTGATCGTTTCGACTCTTCCAAGTAATATCATAATAACCTTTATTTTACTTCATACTATCAAGCGACTAAGTTAAGAAAACATAACTTTTAGCTGTTGTTGTTATTAAACACATGACAGGGGTAGACAAATGGGTAGTCCTCTACCAGGTGTTTCTACACCAGTGAAGCAACACCAAGTATTTTAATTACTGTGTAAAAGTGTGTTTTATATCAAAAATTAATAAGAAACCTAACAAAGAGCACAACTTCTATAACCGTTTAATCCTCAATTTTAATATTATAAGATGTATAATAACATGTCTGTGATAAAGGTTTTTAACTCAACTATTTTAAAAATAAATTGTAAACAGTATAAAAATATAACTTGGCTAATTATCTGAATTAATTATATATCATGTGCACGTCCATCTGTTAATGTATGTGACCTATTTCTTATTTTACTTCTTGTTTCTCCGGACGATGGCGCTGTAGATGACAATAGAAACATGGAGAGATTGGTTCAACAAAATTAACTGTTTATTTTATGAAAGTTTTACCGTGTTAAACAGTTTAGTAGATTTTAGTTTTATCGTGTTGTATAACTTACGTTCAGGTTGATGATTTAGTCGGAAGTCGTTCATTCCACAGATTCCAACAATTCCTTTGCAGAATCAGATCACGTGATTAAATACATAATAAAGACAAACCGACGTGTAAAATCAAAATTCTTTCACAAACTTACCATAAGCGTCTCCCGCTAGGACGACAAGAGAGAACAGAACCAGGAATGCGGTCTTCATGTCTACAGTATACGAATCACAAGACACTGAAGAGATTCAAAATTCCAGAAAACAAACGAACAATTTTGTTTTGAAAAATTACAAAGACGTAATTCTGTGTTGTTGTTAAACTGTCGTTTGTTACAAATATCACGAATGATAATTTTAACACGATAAAAAACAGTATTTTACTTCACTTGTTATTTAGAGAAAAGTTTTTTATTTTAAACATGCTAAGAAAATTATCACTTCTAAAGTTATAAAACAGATACTTCACACATAATGTATCAACATAAAGATATCCTACCTTCCGATGATTTTCAGTTAACTTTACTTGCAAGTTTTGTTTATTGTTTCAGACAGTACTAGAAACACCGAACAGTCCATATCTTTTATAGTAAAATGTTCACCAAAAATACGAAATGAGATTTGTCAGAAACTGTTTCACCATATCTAACTCCACCTTGATCTGAATATAAAAACTTGTATTATGGAACACTTTACTAGTTGTCTCGTAATATCCCGAAGATTTCTTGGAAGGGTTTATTTTCTCATTGTTAATTGGTTCAATATTTTTATTCCAGTTACACTGATCATGACCAGTGACACGCTAAAAATCGGGTTTCCATACTTGCCCTCGGCAAAGCAGAGTTAAACCAATACACAGATTTGACAACAAACAAACTGACCAACTAAGGTCAAAATTTGTTAAAAAGGAGCTCTTTGTCTCTCTCAGAGTCGAAGTGTTACGTAAAAAACAACTGTCTTTACCCAATCTTTTATACGTTGAAAACTAGACTAAAATATTTGTCTATTATAATATGTTTGTCGTGAGAGTTGTTCATTTCATGAGACGACACTTCAAGTTACAAACAAACATACAATATGAAGAAGCCATATATAAACGTACGTTCATATTAACTTTTATAAAGGGTATTTAATACCTTTTATGGTCGCACAGAATTAAGTTTTAAGGCTTATAAAGCTAAAATTCAAGGTTCAAACCCTTTGTTTATAAACGTTTATTAAATTTCGAGTAAACTCATTCATAGGTTATCCAAAACAGTCTCTACTTTTAGTCGAATTGGCCGTGACATTATAATTTTGATATGACGAATAGTAGAGACTATGTTCGGTAACACAATTAGAACAAAATGTGTTTCTGTATCAGTGATTCTCAAACGACTGTGTTTTTATAGTGGTGTTTCTGTATCAGTGATTCACAAACGACTGTGTTTTTATAGTGGTGTTTCTGTATCTGATTCTCTAACGATTGTGTTTTTATTGTGGTGTTTCTGTTTAAGTTATTCTCAAACGTTATAACGTCTTAATGGCTGAAAGGACGGTCATGCTTGATGGGATGGGGGTTCGAACCCTGACCCTGAGACTGTGACTTTCAAATGACTCTGATTCACTGTTGTATATTATTTAGAAGGCGTTTCTTCACATTTCTGTCCTCTGTCTAACGTTTGGAACTAGAACTATCTGTTATTTCTATTATGTTTGTTGATGTTTCTCTCACGCTATATTGATTTCTCACTTAAGTGTGTTTTAAACAATATATGTATCATAAGCTACTATAGAAGAATATCTTTTATATACACAGTACACAATAATTATGGAAAACGTATGTCTGCCCGTCTGTGTTACACTTTGCAGAAAAAATACTTTCTCACGATTCAGCTCCATCTACAGTCTTTCTATAAAAACTCAGACTCAACTTTCGTCCTGCAAGAAATATGTTTACTTGACCCACAATATTATTCAGTTATAAACACGTGACTTAAAGATGACTCAGGACAGTTTTAGGTTCACAAAAAATTACTTGCAATAGTAAGACGTTATTTACAATGTAAATAAATGTAAACAGTAAACCACGTGAGCTTCATGTCACAACCAATATGTGTGCCTGAATGTTCTCTAAAGTTGTATTTCAAAACAATCTGATCTTCTAAATCGATCGTGCTTACAGCTCGTTTCTTAGAGTTGTCTAATCGATTTCGTCTCATCTCTGATTGGCTTCTTTCAAATATCAGCGAGAAACGTCACGAGGATTATACCCCTAATTTTGATTTGATAGATTAAAGAAAAGGCAGCTAATTAACAGAATCCACCGACAAATTTTGCCCGCTCTATTCGAAAAGTTGTATTTCACTTTTACTCTTATAACGCATGAGCGGTCCCAAAGTGTGAAACATAGGTTTGTGTCAACAGGACATAAACCGTAAATCGCCAGATTGATTGACGTCTAGTTTATTGATCCAGAGAGCTATCTCACCTAGAATAATGTAAATATGGCTGTATGAGTTAAACTGTTGTAATACTGTAGCTTTACAGAAGCTCGAAACCAAGACATTATAATCACAGATGTTCCTTACGATGTTGTAACATAATAATTATAAGAACTATATGACACAAACTAAACAAGTCTATTTTCTGGATAAGACATGAAATATAGAAAATAAATCATAATTTTGTCAAATGTAAATATGATATGAATCTGAAACATAAATCATACCACGAAATAAGAGCATAGATTGGCAATTTAGAGAAAGATACCTGTGTTACAAGTTTAGTAGAAACACAAAGTATTGTTTGGTCCTCAAACTTGATATTCAATATTAAAGACAACTGGTTCGTACGCAAACAGTTTTCAACTTCAAGGTCATAAACGATACATCGAATTCACCGACTTGTTAAACTTGAAATTCACCGTTTTATTTTTAAATTTATCATAAATCTACAGTCTTTGTCTTTTATATTTTCCCAACAGGTTACGGAATTTTAAGCAACGTTTACGAGTCTTTCACATGTTTTTGTAATTACCAGAAAAAAGAAAGTAGTTAAACTTCGATTTTGATTATTAAATGTTGAAACAATCTTGTTACTGGATCGGTCTTAACAATACGTTCTAGAAACGTCGCGATAAATAAATATATAAATAAAATAAACACCTTAAAACCATTCATTACTTCACAGTGGGCATGGCATGGCCAGGTGGTTAAGACACGCGATTCCTAATCTGAGTGTCGCGGGTTCGAATTCCTAGTCGCACCAAACATGCTCGACTTTTCAACTATAATGTGACGGTCAATCCCACTATTCGTTAGTAAAATAGTAGCCCCAGAGTTGGCGGAGTTTGGTGATGACTAGTTGCCTTTCCTCCAGTCTTACATTGCTAAGTTAAGGACGGCTAGCGCAGATAGCACTCGTGCAGTTTTTGCGAAATTCAAAACAAACCAATCCTTCAAAGTGTTTTATTTTTCGTTACTTAATTTGTCTGACGCACTTGTTCGAGTTGTCTCACAACATGGGGTTTCGATACCCGTGGTGAGTAATGTAGAGACAGCTGATTGAGTAGCTTTGTGCTTAATTTCAAAGAAAGAATCTTAATTTATGTAACGAACATTTTCAAGTTACTGACAAATATACATTTTGTTTCTTTTAGAACAAAGCCACACTGGGGTATCTGTAGAGAAGCGAACTTCGAATGTTAGAGTTATAAGTTCGTAAACTTACCGATATCCCACGGCGTGTTAAGTGGGACACATATTTATACACCATGGGTACAACGTACATTTAATAACAGTTACCCAAAGTGAAATGTCCCCTCCCGTTATTTCAAAGATTAAGTTTGAAGGCTTATAACGCTAAAACGTGGGTTTCGATACCCGTGATGGGAACAACACACGAATCCTATTTCGTAGGTTTCTACCTAATAAAAAACAAAAGGAACATTTTTCAATGAACACAAATCTCGCTACACTTTCCAACTCTTTCTCAAGTTAACTGTTTACTGTAATGACAACATAATACATTTTGACTTATGTCGTAATGTATATAAATTATTTCGTTGTCTGGAAGAAAGACTTTAGTATCTTGAGACAAACACACAGACAACTTGAGTTCCTTCACCTTTATTACATTCTGTACCAGGGTTTCAGTAGACATACATATGACTTATAACTCTAAAATCCGAATTTCAATACCTATCATGAAAGAATAACAAGTAATCCATTTGTTATTAGTCATCCTCACCCACCGCCAACTGTTGGACTACTTTTTTACCAACGAATAGTGGATTGACCGTCACATATAACGCTTCCATAGCTGAAAGGGCTAGCATGTTTGGTGCGACGAAGATTCGAACCCACGACCCTCAGATTACGAGTCGAGTGTCTTAACCCACCTGGCCATGCCGGGCAATTTACTTGACTATCAACTTTGTTATAGAGGTTTTATACGTGACAGTGACCACAGTTAAACACAGAAATGAACAGATGTTCAAACAAGGTTTTGTTAGACAAATGTAATTTAACTTGAAGGGGGGAACAATATCTTAAAGTGAAACTTTAATGACCGAAAAGTATTCTCCACATTGGTTGAGTATATGTCTCATATCGTGACTTTTAATTTTAAGGTGGAGACTAAAGATCAAATAAAATTTCACATCTGATGACTTTAGTCTCAAGTTTGGAATATCAACAAACATAGCATGCAAAGATTGTTATCCTTGGGTTTATTCTTGACTGAACCATTGAATTAACTTATAACTAAGCTTCCAAGAATTATAACAAGAAAGTGTTATCCCAAATCTTCCATGTAAAACCGTTACTGTACAACACTAATAATTAACGGTTTAGAAACATTTAATGAGAAACCAGTCAACCTCAGGAACAAGTGAGACCTAGAGAAACAATACGTCCCACAATACAGCTAAGTGTTTGTAACAACGTGGACAGATTATACTCGTTTCAAAATGTTAATAAATGAAGTACAAGTGGTAATTTTACAGTTGTACATTTTTGTTTGATGATACAAAACTTTAAAGTAAAGAAAATGTAACCTTCTGGTAAGAAATTACTAAACTGTATGTGTTATCTCAAACTGCTTAATACATATCTAATTAACGTGCTGTGAAGATGAAACATTTCTATGGTTTTGTTGTCCTATCGAATATTTCGTTCGTACTTTCACACAATATATCACGACTCCTGGTGACAAAACCATAAATGTTTCAGTCCATACAGATCAAAACGTTTAATTAATATAAATCAATAAATAAATATTTCTTAAACACAAAATATATTTTTGATGAGTTTTTGCTACGTGTCATAAAAATCATGTGGAAATCAAAGTAATAACATGACACATGTTATTCATTAAATCATGTTGTAAGTCTGCATGTTGTCTCAGTCTTAATTATAAATTGTATAAATATAAGATACTGATAAGTAAGTCCACGTATCTTATAATAAAGCGTATATAATCTGGAAACACAAGAACTTACACATTGTGCAGTAAGTTACACATTTCGTAATCTTCAGTATTTGTAATAACATTTATTTAACCATATAAAACGAGATAACTGGTTATAAAATGTTCTACCACATTTCATTTTCAAAACTAAGGTACAAACACCATTTTGTACAAACATAATATTCTCCAGACGAAAAACATTTCATTTACGTTTGTTCAGTTTTTATTAGGCACTGAATCTTTTACTATGTCCATATTTAAAATTTTATTTGAACTGTTTGTTTGTTTTTAATTTTAGTGAAAAACTGCTTTAGGTTATCTGCGCTAGCCGTCCGTAATTTAACAGTGTAACACTGGAGGGAAGGCAGCTAATCATCACTACCTACTGCCTATTATTGAGGTAATCATTTAACAAAGAATAGTGGGATTCACCGTCACGTTATAACGACATCCCGGCAGAAGAGACATGTTCAGTGTGATGTGGATTCGAACCCGTGAAACTCAGATTATAAGTCGAGTGCCCTAACCACCTGGCCATGCCGGGGCTCGTCAGGAGTTAGAGATGACAGGTTTTTATCAACACAGACACAAATTCCTTTCTCTAAAAAAATTAGTAATCGTTTTGTAATAAAAAGTTCAACCTCATGTCCATGTTTTGTACATGTATTGCCAGTAACTGTCACACGTAAAACTTAAGAATATTGTACGTCATTCGTATTTCTATCCACACATCACAATAACTTTGTAGATCTTTATAATGACAATGATTTGTTTGTTGTGTCCCATCAGCTCTGAAAATCTCTGGACTGAGCGAAACGTATTGTTTAACAATAGATACAGCAAACGTAGTGCGATTGGAATAATTTTTTACACTTTCTAATGTTTGAATATCCTTAAGCTGTAGATCTAGTGTCCTTTAGTGGTATAATGGTATGTCTACAGACTGTTCTCCTAAAAACCGGGCTTCATTACCCGTGTTAAGCAGATAGTCCTTGGTGTAACTTTGTTTAATAACAAATAAACAAACTAGATGCAGAATTCTATCTTTAAAAGGTCGCCTACACCATAAATTCTAACGAACGTGATGTATTATTCTGTTTGTAAGTATTGTAAGTTTGTAAGGTATGACACTTCTTCTGAGTTTCTCACAAACCTAATTTTAATTTTATATTTATTGTGTTTAAAATAATAACAGTCTACAATTACTGTATGTAAAACAATGCATGTTGAATATATTTTACTTTATAAACAAACTTACCCACATTAATATCAGACTCATGGTTGAGAAATGTTTGTATTGTCACTGTTTTGTGAAACTGTTTTGATGATTTGACGTTCGATATATTATAATAAAACAGTCTTTATCACATATACTTTTATTTATAACTTTTATTTTTTTCGTCAATTTTAATGACATGGAAAGGATGTCAGTTGAAAATATAGACTTTAATTTTAAAACAAAAATTTTAAAGGTTTTGTTTTGTTTTTAATTTACGTGCTCAACTCAAGATTTTCCAGCTTCGACGAGAGATGTCGCTGTCGGCGCATCACCCCCAACTGCACCAGCAAAGGATGAACATTGATGACATCTGATAGAATCTGCTGAACAATATTGTAGAGACTGGCAACATGTTTTGCCACTACAGCAACAGACGCCATTACGATATGGGCAACAACCGAAACTGCCATTAGGACGCAAGCAACAAGTGTACCCGTCAGGGCAGGTCACTCCATTTCCACAGTAAACAACAGCTACGGATAAAATAAATCGTTCATATTACATTATGTGTTAACAATAGAATGTTTATCACTGATCGTTTCGACTCTCTCAAGTAATATCATAATAACCTTTATTTTACTTCACACAATCAAGAGACTAAGTAAAGGAAAACATAACTTTTAGCTGTTGTCGTTATTAAACACGTGACAGAGGTAGACAAATGGCTAGTCCTGTACCATGTGTTTCTACACCAGTGAACCAATACCAAGTATTTTAATTACTGTGTAAACAAGTGTTTTATATCTAAAATTAATATGAACACTAAAAAAGAGCATTACTTCTATAACAGTTTAACCCTCAATTTTAATATTATAAGACGTATAATAACATGTCTGTGATAAAGGTTTTTCAGTTCAACTATTTTAAAAATAAATTCTGAACAATATAAAAATATAACTTGGCGAACTAGCTGAATTAATTATATATTATGTGCACGTCCATCTGTTAATGTATGTGACCTAATTCTCATTTTACTTCTTGTTTCTCCGGACGATGGCGCTGTAGATGACAATAGAAACATGGAGAGACTGGTTCAACAAAGGTAACTGTTTATTTTATGAAAGTTTTACCGTGTAAAACAGTTTAGTAGATTTTAGTTTTATCGTGTTGTATAGCTTACGTTCAAGTTGATGATTTAGTAGGAAGTCGTCCTTAGTTTGTTAAAACGTATTTCGTTCCACAGATTCCAACAATTCCTTTGCAGAATCAGATCACGTGATTAAATACATAATAAAGACAAACCGACGTGTAAAATCAAAAATCTTTCACAAACTTACCATAAGCGTTTCCCGCTAGGACGACAAGAGAGAACAGAACCAGGAATGCGGTCTTCATGTCTACAGTATACGAATCACAAGACACTGAAGAGATTCAAAATAAATCAAAACAATTTATTAAAACAGGAACAAAACTTACAAAGTAATTCCAAAAAACAAACAATTCTGTTTTGAGAAATTACAAAGACGTAATTCAGTGTTGTTGTTAAACTGTGATTTGTTACAAATATCACGAATGATAATTTTAACACGTTAAAAAACAGTATCTTACTTCACTTGTTATTCAGAGAAAAATGTTTTATTTTGAACATGCTAAGAAAGTTATTACTTCTAAAGTTATAAAACAGATAATTCACACATAATGTATCAACATAAAGATATCCTACCTTCCGGTGATTTTCAGTTAACTTCACTTGCTAGTTTTGTTTATTGTTTCAGACAGTACTAGAAATACTGACCTGTCCATATCTTTTATAGTAAAATGTTCACCAAAAAATACGAAATGAGATTTGTCAGAAACTGTTTCACCATATCTAACTCCACCTTGATCTGAATATAAAAACTTGTATTATCCAACACTTTACTAGTTGTTTCGTAATATCCCGAAGCTTTCTTGGAAGTGTTTATTTTCTCATTGTTAATTGGTTCAATATTTTTATTCCAGTTACAGGTAAATATTCCTCATGATCATGACCAGTGACACGCTAAAAATCGGGTTTCGATACTTGCCCTAGGTAAAACAGAAATAAACCAATACACAGATTTGACAACAAACAAACTGACCAACTAAGGTCAAAATTTGTTTAAAAGGAGCTCTTTGTCTCTCTCAGTGTCGAAGTGTTACGTAAAAAACAACTGTCTTCACCCAATCTTTTACATGTTGAAAACTAGACAAAAATATTTGTCTATTATAATATGTTTGTCGTGAGAGTTGTTCATTTCATGAGACGACACTTTAAGTTACAAACAAACATACAATATGAAGAAGCCATATATAAACGTACGTTCATATTAACTTTTTAAAGGGTATTTAATACCTTTTATGGTCGCACAGAATTAGGCTTATTAAGCTAAAATTCAAGGTTAAAACCCTTCGGTGGATGCGTTGGATTACCATATGACTTGGGTTTATAAACGTTTATTAAATTTCGAATAAACTCATTCATAGGTTATCCAAAACAGTCCCTACTTTCAGTCGAATTGGCCGTAACATTATAATTTTGATATGACGAATAGTAGAGAATATGTTCGGTAACACAATTAGAACAAAATGTGTTTCTGTATCAGTGATTCTAAAACGATTGTGCTTTTATAGTTGTGTTTCTGTATCAGTTATTCTCAAACGATTGTGTTTTTATAGTGGTGTTTCTGTATCAGTGTTTCTTGGACTTGTCTAAAGGATTTTGTCTCATCTCTGGTTGGCTTCTTTCAAAAAATAGCGAAAAACGTTAAAAGGATTAAACACCCGTAAGTTAAGATTTGATACATTGAAGAAAAGGCAGCTAATTAAAAGCATCTACCGCCAACTCTTAGGCGCTCTATTCGAAAAGTAGTATTTCACTTTTACTCTTATAACGCATGAGCGGTTCCAAAGTGTGAAACATAGGTTTGTGTCAACAGGACATAAACCGAAAATCACCAGATTGATTGACGTCAAGTTTATTAATCCAGAGAGTTATCTCACCTTGAATAATGTAAATATGGCTGTATGAGTTAAACTGTTGTAATACTGTAGCTTTACAGAAGCTCTAAAGCGAGACATTATAATCACAGATGTTCCTTACGATGTTGCAACATAATAATTATAAGAACTATGTGACACGAACTAAACAAGTCTGTTTTCTGGATAAGACATGAAATATAGAAAATAAATCATAATTTTGTCAAATGTAAATATGATATGAATCTGAAACATGAATCGTAACACGAAATAAGAGCCAAGATTGGCAATTTCGAACAAGATACATGTGTTACAAGTTTAGTAGAAACACAAAGTATTGTTTTGGCCCTCAAACTTGACTTGGATATTCAATATTAAGAACAACTGGTTCGTACGTAAACAGTTTTCAACTTCAAGGTCACGAACGATACATCGAATTCACCGACTTGTTAAGCCTGAAATTCACCGTTTTATTTTTAAATTTATCATAAATCTACAGTCTTTGTCTTTTATATCTTCCCAGCAGGTTACGGAATTTTAAGCAACGTTTACGAGTCTTTCACATGTTTTTGTAATTACCAGAAAAAAGAAAGTAGTTAAACTTCTATTTTAATTATTAAATGTTGAAACCATCTTGTTACTGGATCGGTCTTAACAATACTTTCTAGAAACGTCGCTATAAATATATATATAAATAAAATAATCACCTTAAAACCATTCATTCCTTCACAGTGGGTATGGCATGGCCAGGTGGTTAAGACACGCGATTCCTAATCTGATGGTCTCGGGTTCGAAATCCTAGTCGCACCAAACGTGCTCGACTTTTTAAGTATAATGTGACGGTCAATACCACTATTAGTTAGTAAAATAATAGTCTAGAGTTGGCGGGATTTTGTGATGACTAGTTGCTTTCTTTCCAATCTAAATTGCAGATAGCCGTCGTAAAGCTGTTTGCGAAATTCGTAAAAAACTCTATTCTTCAAAGTGTTTTATCTTTCTTTACTTATCTTGTGTAACGCACATTTTCGAGTTACTGACAAATATATATTTTGTTTCTTTTAGAACAAAGCCACACTGGGCTATCTGCAGAGAATCGAACTTCGAATGTTAGAGTTATAAGTTCGTAAACTTACCGATGTCCCACGGCGGGAGAACAATGACAAATATTTATACACCATGGGTACAACGTACTTTGAATAACAGTTACCCAAAATGAAATGTCCCCCTTCGTTGGCTCAAAGATTAAGTTTGAAGGCTTATAACGCTAAAATTTGGGTTTCGATACCCGTTATGGGAACAACACACGTATCCTATTGCGTAGGCTTCTACCTAATAAAAAACAAAACGAACATTTTTCAATGAACACAAATCTCGCTACACTTTCCAACTCTTTCTCAAGTTAACTGTTTACTGTAATTACAACATAATACATTTTGACTTATGTCGTAATGTTTATAAAATATTTAGTGGTCTGGAACAACGACTTAAGTAACTTGAGACAAACACACAGACAAGTTGTGTTCCTTCACCTTTATTACATTCTGTACCAGGGTTTTAGTAGACATACATATGACTTATAACTCTAAAATCCGGATTTCGATACCTATCATGAAAGAAGAACAAATAATCCAAATACCATATATTCCCGACATCAGCAGACAAAAAACCAACATCTGGCAAAAACTAGCAATAAAATATGACATTCCATTCAATTCTAAATTTTTCAAAAACCAGGCCCAAAATTATAAAACTACACTGACAAACACCACACCAACATTATTTATAAAATACAATGTGATAACTGCCACGACTTCTATATTGGAGAAACAAGTTGAAAAATGGAAACCAGATTCAAAGAACATAAAAAGTCACATTCACACGTTTTCGAACACTGCAAATCAAACAAACACAACATAACAATAGAAAACACTCAAATACTAAATAAACAAACATAAACAAACGCAAAATTAAAGAAGCCTTACTTATACAACAACTCAAGCACAAAATAAACCAAAACAAAGGAATACCTTTATACCTATATTAATAAATATAATGAAACATCTAAGCACGCGATCTATCTTCCTACACTCAATTACACAACCCCCTTCAAACATGTGGTTACCTCTTTCGTTCTTTGTGAATCTGACGATGACCGAAGAAGGTCGAAACGTTGTTTGCTCCTCTACATAAAAATTTTCTCAACCCAAACGAACCGTTTTTACATATATATTTTTTTCGTCATCACTGATTATAAACCGTATTGTTTACAACAACAAATATTCCGATTTCATCACACATCAAACTAGGTAACTTTCCACGTTTCATCCAACTTAATTTCGACTGGAACAGTTGAACGAAATATATATTCTGTTGTTACGTAACATTACTTCAAAAAACGCACTGACTGCCACGTGTCACAGACTGAAATAATTCAACAACAGTTAGTCACGAGCGGTATAATTCAGCTGAGGATATACGCATGTGTCACGTGCGGTATAATTCGGTTGAGGATATACGCTGCCAGAGGTACGAGAATCTATTGGGACCTATTTTAGGTCAGGATAAAAGTGCGCATGTCCTTACACTCCTAAAAAGATGACACATTTCTTTTAAATGCGACAGCGTGTGTTGAAAGTGGTCAGTTGTTTTACCGACACTGTCCTATGTTCTTCAAAATTAATGAAACATGTAAAATAAACACGTACTTGTCTTCATGTTAGAGTTTAGGTATCACAGCTCTCGCCTTTAACACTCAGCACGGAGTAGAAGTGACGGTAGAATAGGAGAAGGAGAGACTCACAGAGCACTTGTGGTATTCTATGTTGCACTATCTTACCTTTCTGGTAATGACCCATAAGTAACAGGCGGCCCAAAGAGGAAACAAACGACTAAGTAAAAACATAATGCAAGGAAAGTAAAAAAGCATTTTGCATTTATTTGATTTAATCAACAGACGACCAGATATGAAAAACATAGCACTTTTATTAGGCCTATCTTTAGATGAGTCTAGATGTGTGTGAAACCTGTCTTTAAATTATTTATATATCAAACTCCTAAACTGTGTTCCAAGCTCAGAGAAGTTAGTATTATACACGCGAATGTATAATGCTATCCTTTCAGAACACATGCACTACAAACATCACTAACCTGTCAGTGAAAAATATCGCTACCAACCTTTATAAAAGGAATTATTTTTTACAATAGCCATTCTTAAGAGAAAGCTTCTGTAATATTGTAGAGAAATGACTTATGAAATAATTAACTAGAGTGAAAGGAAATTACCAATATTATTTCTAAACCAACGTTTTAATGTTAAGAACTTCACAATCGACTAGAAACTTCCACGTGTGATCACGTTTCTAAAATAACTTGAAATGTTAAACTTACTAACAAAAGAAAGTGAGAAATAACAGTTATGAATTTACATACCACGAGTGTGCGCAGTTTAGGGTATTCAGGAATTTATTTTGAAGGAATTCGTAAACCTGTTTCGCTAATTTTTAATGTATTTCACATAAAACAGAAACTAAAATATACTAAAGTCAAGTAAGTACAAGCTCTTGAGCGAAGTAAACAGGCGTGGACTGGACTAACGAAATATCTAGGGAAATCCTGGTGGGAGCCCTTGGAAAAGTACCTTGTTTGTTATTTTTATGAAAACTTTGTTCCAGCTATCTTGACGGTAAACTTCTAGAGTCCAGTTAACCCTAAAGGTAAATATATGAAGAAATTAGTGAGAAACAATTTCTTGAAAGGTACACAATATTTTTAACATATACAACTAATACCATGTATTATGTGATACAACTCAACATAAATAAATAGCTCTATGATGTATAAGGGATAAGAAAACATAACATTATACACGAAACGGTGTATTCGTGAAATGTGTCAGTTCTAAATGCTGGAATACAAGAAACAAAGTTAACATAAAATTGGTTTTCAAAAGCATGTATTTTCTTATTTTTTTTATAACAAAGCCACTTCGGGCTATCTGCTGTGACCATCGAGGGAAACCGAACCCCTGACTTTCGCGTCGTAAATGTTTAGACTTACTGCTATTCCAGCGGTGAACTTTCAAAACAGAAAAAACAAAATATTCCCGAAACGATCTACTTGTTCGCATCATAAATTAACGAAAATTAAGTGATAAAGCTACAGTATTGTTTATTCGTGACGTTAAGTGATGAAGCTACAATATTGTCTATTCGTGACGTTAAGTGATGAAATTACAGTATTGTTTATTCGTGACGTTAAGCTGTACCGTGGGAGCCTTTCAGAATTTAATTTACTTATGTTTTACTAGTAAACAAAAGAAGAGAGTACTTATGTGATAACTGTGAGCTTTTCTATGTCTTCCTTTTTAACTAGCCACTAATAAACATTACTTTGTGTTCATATAACATTATGAGTCATAACTTGTATTTGTTAGGATACACTTACAGGTCTCTGTGGATGACGTCAACAAAGGAATACTTCCGATAAGCGTGACATTTTGAGCCATGGTTCGATAAATAAATGAAATTATAAAGTCACATTATGACTTGAATTTGGCTATCTTTTTGTGTTGTCTGTAAAATAAAACTAAAAAAAAAACAACTTTTTGAATTTTGTAGTTGTACCAGTAAAAAATTAACTTGTTTCTATACAACTTACAAAATTTTAAGCTTATTTACCACGTTAAAATGTAGATATATTAATTTTTTGTTTATTATGACTAACCCTAATTGTTAAGTTATATAAATTTTGTACGTCCAACTTTGGATCTTTTCTCACTCTGTACAATAGAATTGGAAAATCTGTTATCGGGAACCGTAATTGTGAACTTCCAATAAATTAAGTACAAAACATTTAGCATCATTCACTTCTAATTCAACATTAAGAAAAGTCACAAAACATACCACGGTTTGGACCTGGTAAATACGACTGTAATGTAACTAACATTTACTTTGAGTTGTAGTCTAGTGATCCAGAATTACAATAAGACATAAACATTATTAGCACGAGAACAACAGATAAAAACAAATGTTTAGTTTCTTATTGAAACACAATCTTTACCATTACTACTGTACCATTAGGTAATTCAGAAATATAATGATTGAATCACCACGAATCAAAAGCCAAGATCAAATTCATCTAAGACATGTACCAGTCTAACGTCGAACATTTATACGATTTTTATAGAATGATATTGTTTAATTTTTATTTGTGATTTTTGTGACATAAATACTTGAATCAGCAAAGTAAAATGTTGATGTAACTGGGAAACACCTCAGAACATTTTCTCATAATATTTAGTGTTAACAATATTAATCTCAGCTATTGTTAATTACTTAAACAGAGCTGAATTGATAAGTATTAATAACATGTGACTAAAATGTGCTCCCATCTGGTGGTCATGATGTAGGAATTATTACATTGATGATTCCCACTTTTATTATTATTGTAATAGCTATATTTCATGTTTTTAATGAAAGTATAAAATGAAGTATATTAGACCATTTGAATCAATCATCTAATAATTTATATATTAGTTCATAAACTGTATGTACACTGTAAATAATTATTTCTATCACACATGTAACTGTTGTTTAGACAGCTTACACTTCGAGTTAAGACAGGTGTTTTTTCTCATAACTTCATTTCTAATTTATTTACCATGACGGATGTATAGTATAAGTCGTTATCTATTTATCTAACCAAAACATTTTCTCCATATATTGAATAGAACCACAAAAATAATTAACATTTGATACTCTCACAGTTAGAAAAATAGTTATGATATATATATATATATATAACAACCATTACTCTATAATATAATAGAGTTTAAATAAAAGATCCTTCACCATGACTATACACGAGAGTCTGGTTACATTTTTCCTAAAATGATTTTTAAATGTAGACCAGTTCTTAACAAACTGGTATTCTTTTAACATAGAGTAGAACTTTTATTTTATGAAAGTTTTACTGTTTATATCAATCAATCTCATGAAAAGTTTGAGTTGGTTATATTGAATCATTTTAATGTAATCAGTAGTATACCTGTCAGTGATATGAATATATTTAAACATTACTACTTACTAACACAAACAGTTGATGTAGGTCAGAGTATCTTATTGTAATTGTTTAATAAGTTACAGTAATTAATTTGATACCATCTTTATTGTAGTGTTTAATAATTTACATCAATATTTAACTTGATACCATCTTTATTGTAAGTGTTAAATAATTTACATCAGTAGTTAACTTGATACCATCTTTAGTGTGAGTGTTTAATAATTTACATCAGTGGTTAAATTGATTCCATCTTTATTGTGTTTAATAATTTGCATCAGTAATTAACTTATACCATCTTCACTGTAAGTGTTTAATAATTTACATCAGTATTTAACTTGATACCATCTTCACTGTAAGTGTTTAATAATTAACATCAGTAGTTAACTTGATACCATCTTTATTGTGAGTGTTTAATAATTTACATTAGTAGTTAACTTGATACCATCTTTATTGTGAGTGTTTAATAATTTACATCAGTAGTTAAATTGATACCATCTTTATTGTGCTTAATAATTTGCATCAGTAGTTAACTTGGTACCATCTTCACTGTAAGTGTTTAATAATTTACATCAGTATTTAACTTGATAACAGCTTCACTGTAAATGTTTAATAATTTACATCAGTAGTTAACTTGATACCATCTTTATTGTGTTTAATAATTTGCATCAGTAGTTAACTTGATACCATCTTCACTGTAAGTGTTTAATAATTTACAGTAGTTAACATTATCTCATATTTATTGTAAGTGTTTATTAATTTACAGCCCAGTCACTAGGTTGTTGTTTGTTTTATTTGTTTGAAAGTTGTCTGTACAAACAACTTGCTTTGGTAGTTTATGTATGAAGTTTTATTTAAATTAAAATAGGTTACCTGTGTGTTTTTTAACAGTGGTTTACCACTAGAGTTCTGCTTTTAGGATATTTATCTGTTTCTTAATAATTGTGAACTTTTCACTGCTTTGTTGTTTGCTGTGCTACAAAGAAAAATACTGTTTTCAAATTGTTTGCTCAAAGAAAAGTTTGAAAATTCCTCTTTACTAGAAACTTAGCAACAGGTTACGAGTGACAGAAATAAGAGCTAAAACTTACAGTTTTTAATATATACTTGTATATCGGTAGAAAAGATAATAACTTCTTCATTATTGTAATGTTAGACATTACCTGGTTCTTTCTTTCGTAGTGGTTCATTTATGTACTTGTTGTAGTTTTAATTTTTCTTTGAGGACATGTAGTTTAATAACGTCTGTATCAGTACTGTTTCCATCAAGGTGTTTTACCATTCATTGGTTAAAGTTACATCAGGATTGGAGAATGTAAAAAGAACTGTCACCATATAACATTAACATATACCAAATCAGTGTTTGTATTTATTCCAGTGTATATTATTTTATTACATAATATATTTATATGATTTTATTATATAAAGAGTAATCTAAATCTAGAAAGGTCAAAACGTTGTTCTCTCCTTATCAATAAAAGTGTTAATACCAGCCATTCTGAGATACATTTTTATTTCAAGTGGGTATCACATCATCAGGGGTAATTTAAATTTTTGTGATGTCATACAGGTGATGATATGTCAAAATTCTATAAATATAATCTCAAAAAGAAATTTTTACAATAATTTAGTTACCAGATATTCATACCATTTATATCCTACTCCGAAATGTCTCACATTGCTTAAGAACTGAATTTATATCTGTTGTGGTATCAGAGTGTTCAGAAAAATTAATTTAAACAAGAAATTACCCATACCATCTACACGAGAGACTGCTTCCTTGAAGAATCTATAATTTTTCACTTGCTACATTTCATTTCTGCCATCAGAAATTCTATTTCCAGGACCACAAAACAGTTTCTAACTAATGTGCCTATTGTATCAACTCTTACCATCACTGGGTTACTGGGATTTTTATGATCTCATTCAATCAGTTGTGTTCATTTGTACATGACATGTAAATTATTTTCCAGCATGGTGGTTGTCCATGGAATAATACCATCTGTTTTGAAGTTATCTTCTCTCATATGCTCATCTTCATTTTAACTCTTTTAACATTTCTGCTAAACCTTCTTTGAAACTATTTCCAGCTTCATCTGCTGTACATGTGTTTAATTTCTAATGTTTTCAATTTGAGTACTAAAGCTACAAACAGAAGCATGGGAGTACAGTATGCATCTAATCATCATCTTCATGTGGTAAACACCACAAGTTGGAGTCGTTCCCTCTCAGTGACATTGTAAATCTTATGTTAGTTAAGAAGATGCACACAATATTTGTTTTATCATAAAGTCCTTTTCATCAAATCTAGCTTCCTAATTTCGGTATATCTGTCATCAACCTCTTCCACAAAACAAAAATAATTTCCTGTCTCATATTTATTTTGCTTACTTATTTGATAAATGAAAACCTCCATACATTAAAAAATACTTCTCTTGTTTATCAAATAATAACCATTTTCATTTAGCTTACAGTTCATTTATCCATTACATTAATGTAATGTAAGAAATGTAGAAGTTTACTTTTTATATTCGGTCCTCTATTGTATTACAGTTATCAAAGGTTTGTGGAAATATTGCTTTAATCTACCCTTAGCTTTCCACAAGCCTTGACCAAGAAACCCTTACATACACTTAAAGTCAAAAAATAACTCTGAATCACTGTTTGTACTGAACCTCTTGACTTCGAACCCTAAACAGATGAGGTATGTAAACAAACAAATCACATGCAGCATAATGTGATATTTACCAAAAATATTAAACCTGTTGTTATATCTGTTATTTGTGTGTTTCCTATTGACCTGCTTGGTAGTCGTTTTTCTGTGGGAACCATTCAGCACAATGATACACTCTTTACTATCTGTGTTACAACAATACAAGCTCTTTACTGTCTGTGTTACAACAAACCAGACTCTCTACTATCTGGATTACAACAAGTACAGACTCTTTACTTTCTGTGTTACAACAATACAAGCTATTTAATATCTGTGTTACAACAATACAAGCTATTTAATATCTGTGTAACAACAAGTACAGACTCTTTACTATCTGTGTTACAACAACACAAGCTATTTAATATCTGTGTCACAACAGTACAAGCTCTTTACTTTTGTATTTGTTTATCAGTTTTGTTTTTAACGAAACATTTTGTGTAGGGTTTAATTTTGCTTTCGTGTCACTTCTGTCGTTTAAAAACACTGTTGTGTATCAGGTAGTCGTTTATTTCATGCTGTCTTGAAACTACATTACAGTTAAGTTTCACTTTCTAAATAATCGTTCCCATAAGAAATTTTCTTCTCGTTTTTTAGATATTTCGCTACTAAACCTCTTCTTGTGATATTTTCAAACGCTGCATTTCTAAGCCTTGTTTCACCTTTTTTTTTTAACATTCCACTACTGAACCTTCTTTATACGACATTTTGGTATACGTTCTAATAAAACGTTTAAATTGGTTTTTCTTCTGTAAATTTGGTTATCTGCTTTTTGTAGTTTAGTCTTTTGTTTCTGAAATTTCTTATTCTAGTTTTCTTATTGTCGTTTATATTTCTGTTCCTTCAGTTTATATCAAACCCTTGTCACACCAAACATGCTCGCACTTTCATTGTGGTGTTTCTGTATCAGTGATTCTCAAACTACTGTGTTTTTATAGTGGTGTTTCTGTATCAATGATTCTCAAACGACTGTGTTTTTATAGTGGTGTTTCTGTATCAGTGAATCTCAAATGACTGTGTTTTTATACTGGTGTTTCTGTATCAATGATTCTCAAACGACTGTGTTAGAAGAGTGGTGTTTCTGTATCAATTATTCTCAAACGACTGTGATTCACTGTTGTATATTATTTCGAAGGCGTTTCTTCATATTTCTGTCCTCTGTCTAACGTTTGGAACTATAACTATCTGTTATTTCTATTATGTTTGTTGGTGTTTTTCACACGCTATATTGATTTCTCACTTAAGTGTGTTTTAAATAATATATGTATCATGAGCTGCTATAGAAGAATATATTTTATATACATAGTACACAATAATTATGGAAAACGTATGTCTGCCCGTCTGTGTTACACTTTGCAGAAAAAATACTTTCTCACGATTCAGCTCCATCTACAGTCTTTCTATAAAAACTCAGACTCAACTTTCGTCTTGCAAAAAATATGTTTACTTGACCCACAATATTATTCAGTTATAAACACGTGACTTAAAGATGGCTCAGGACAGTTTTAGGTTCACAAAGAATTATTTGCAATAGTAAGACGTTATCTACAATGTAAATAAATGTAAACAGTAAACCACGTGTGCTTCATGTCACAACCAATATGTATGCCTGAATGTTCTATAAAGTTGTGTTACAAAACAGGGTGATCTCCTAACTAGATCTTGCTTACAGCTCGTTTCTTGGACTTGTCTAATGGATTTCGTCTCATCTCTAGTTGGCTTCTTTCAAACATCAGCGAGAAACGTCACGAGGATTATACACCTCTAATTTTTCATTTGATAGATTAAAGAAAAGGCTGCTAATTAACAGCATCCACCGACAAGTTTTGCCCGCTCTATTCGAAAAGTAGTATTTCACTTTTACTCTTATAACGCATGAGCGGTTCCAAAGTGTGAAACATAGGTTTGTGTCAACAGGACATAAACCGTAAATCATCAGATTGATTGACGTCAAGCGTATTAATTCATAGAGCTATCTCACCTAGAATAATGTAAATATGGCTGTGTGAGTTAAACTGTTGCAATACTGTAACTTTACAGAAGCTCTGAACCGAGACATTATAATCACAGATGTTCCTTACGATGTTGTAACATAATAATTATATGAACTGTATGACACAAACTAAACAAGTCTGTTTTCTGGATAACACATGAAATATAGACAATAAATAATTTTGTCAAATGTAAATATCATATGAATCTGAAACATAAATCATAACACGGAATAAAAGCCTAAATTGGCAATTTCGAGCATGATACATGTGTTACAAGTTTAGTAGAAACACAAAGTATTGTTTTGGCACTCAAACTTGACTTAGATATTCAATATTAAAGACAACTGGTTCGAACAAAAACAGTTTTCAATTTCAAGGTCATGAACGATACTTCGAATTTATTGACTTGTTAAGCCTGAAATTCACCGTTTGAATTTTAATTTTATCGTAAATCTACAGTCTTTGTCTTTTATATTTTCCCAACAGGTTACGGAATGTTAAGCAACGTTTACGAGTCTTTCACATGTTTTTGTAATTACCAGAAAAAAGAAAGTAGTTAAACTTCGATTTTAATTATTAAATGTTGAAACCATCTTGTTACTGGATCGGTCTTAACAATACGTTCTAGAAACGTCGCTATAAATAAATATATAAATAAAATAATCACCTTAAAACCATTCATTCCTTCACAGTGGGCATGGCATGGCCAGGTGCTTAAGACACCCGATTCGTAATCTGACGTTCGCCGGTTCGAATTCCTAGTCGCCTTAAACATCCTCGACTTTTCAAGTCTAATGTTATGGTCAATCCCACTATTCGTTAGTAAAATAGTAGCTCAAGAGTTGGCGGGGTTTGGTGATGACTAGTTGCCTTCCCTCAAGACTTACATTGCTAAATTAAGGACGGCTAGCGCAGATAGCCCTCGAGTAGTTCTCACCGAAATTTAAAACAAACCAATCCTTCAAAGTGTTTTATCTTTCGTTACTTAATTTGTCTAACGCACTTTTTCGAGTTGTCTTACAACATGGGGTTTCGATACCCGTGGTGAGTAATGTAGAGACAGCTGATTGAAACAATCTTAATTTGTGTAACGCACAATTTCGAGTTACTGACAAATATATATTTTGTTTCCTTTGCAACAAGGCTACACTGGGCTATCTGTGGAAAAGCGAACTTCGAATCTTAGAGATATAAGTTCCCAAACTTACCGATGTCCCACGGTATCCTATTGCGTAGACTTCTACCTAATAAAAAACAAAACGAACATTTTTCAATGAACACAAATCTCGCTACACTTTCCAACTCTTTCTCAAGTTAACTGTTTACTGTAATGACAACATAATACATTTTGACTTATGTCGTAATGTTTATAAATTATTTCGTGGTCTGGAACAACGACTTAAGTAACTTGAGACAAACACACAGACAAGTTGTGTTCCTTCATCTTTATTACATTATGTACCAGGGTTTTAGTAGACATACATATGACTTATAACTCTAAAATTCGGTTTTCGATACCTGTCATGAAAGAAGAACAAATAATCCATTGTGTAGCTTTGTGAAGTACATACAAACCAACATAAGTGACAGTTGAGCTACTAACATCAGATAGTCAGTAGGTTAGGCTGAATAAAGTCACAGAAGTAAAGTGATCACTGTGTCTTTACTACTTTACCAGAAGATAGGTTGTCACGTTTTTGTTTTGTTTTGAATGTCGAGCAAACCTACACGAGGCTATCTGCGCTGGCCGTCCCTCAGTTAACAGTTGAAAGATCGTTAGTCATCCTCACCCACAGCCAACTGTTGGACTAATCTTTTACCAACGAATTGTGGAAAGACCGTCACATATAACACTTCCAAGACTGAAAGGTCGAGCATGTTTGATGCGACGCAGATTCGAACCCACGACCCTCAGATTACGAGTCGAGTGTCTTAACCCACCTGGCCATGCCGGGCCGTTTACTTAACTGGCAACTTTGTTATAGAAGTCTTATACGTGACAGTGACCATAGTTAAACACAGAAATGAACATATGTTCAAACAAGGTTTTGTCAGACAAATGTAATTTTAACTTGAAGGGGAAAACAATATCGTAAACTGAAACTTTAATGACCGACAAGTATTCTCCACATTGGTTTAGTATATGTCTCATATCGAGACTTTTAATTTTCAGGTGGAGACTGAAGATCAAATAATGTTTGTTGTAATAAGTTTAAAATTTCACTTAACTTTTGATGACCTTAGCCTCAAGTTTGGAATATCAACAAGTTTAGCCTGCAAAGTTTGTTATCCTTGTGTTCAGTCTTGACTGAACCATTGAATTCACTTATAACTTAGCTTCCAAGAATTATAACAAGAAAGTGTTATCCCAAATCTTCCATGTAAATCCGTTACTGTACAACACTAATAATTAACTGTTTAGAAACATTTAATGAGAAACCAGTCAACCTCAGGAACAAGTGAGACCTAGAGAAACAATACGTCCCACAATACAGCTAAGTGTTTGTAACAACGTGGACAGATTATACTCGTTTGAAAATGATAATGGATGAAGTACAAGTGGTAATTTTACAGTTGTACATTTTTGTTTGATGATACAAAACTTTAAAGTAAAGAAAATGTAACCTGCTGGTAAGAAATTACTAAACTCTATGTGTTATCTCAAACTGATTAATACATATCTTATTAACGTGCTATGAAGATGAAACATTTCTATGGTTTTGTTGTCCTTTCGAAAATTTCATTCGTACTTTCACACATTATATCACGACACCTGGTGACAAAACCGTAAATGTTTCAGTTCATTTTGCTCGAAACATTTAATTAATAAAAATCAAAATATATTTTTGATGAGTTTTTGCTACGTGTCATAAAAATCATGTAGAAATCAAAGTAATAACATGACACATGTTATTCATTAAATCATGAAGTCTGCATGTTGTCTCTATCTTAATAAATTGTATAAATATAAGATACTGATAACTAAGTCCACGTATCACATAGCGTGTCCACAGAAAATATCATTTATATTTGTAAACAAAGCTTACAATTGTTATTTATACATTTCAGAAGACTTAATATAAACTGATATCACATTATTTATTGTAAAACATATAATTATACTGACAAAGTTGAGATCGAAGACAGTGTACTTCTGCATTTTTGTGAACTAAACACAATAAATAATTTATTTAAGGTATCACAACCTTTAACTACAACTATTTTAACCAGAAAAACACAACAAAAGAAATTGATACATAATGTTTCACTGAATGTTTTAAACCATTACATTAAAATAAATAAAAAAACATATAACCAACTTTAAATTCAGAGACCATAATTTTTAAACCGTTGCTAAACACAAAACAATCTCATTTAATCTCGTCACCATGTCAATATTTTCTTATAATAAAGCGTATATAATCTGGAAACACAAGAACTTACACAGTGTGCAGTAATTTACACATTTAGTAATCTTCAATATTTGTAATAACATTCATTTAACCATATAAAACGAGGTTAAAAACTGCTCATAAAATGTTCTACCACATTTCATTTTCAAAACTAAGGTACAAACACCATTTTGTACAAACATAATATTTTCCAGACGAAAAAATTTCATTTACGTTTGTTCAGTTTTTATTAGGCACTGAATCTTTTACTGTGTCCATATTTAAAATTTTATTACAAATGTTTGTTTGTTTTTAATTTTAGTAAAAAACTGCTTTAGGTTTTCTGCGCTAGCCGTCCGTAATTTAATAGTGTAACACTAGAGGGAAGGCAGCTAATCATCACCACCTACTGCCTATTATTGAGGTAATCATTTAACAGAGAAGGGTGGGATTCACCGTCATGTTATAACGACCTCCCGGCAGAAGAGACATGTTTAGTGTGCCGTGGATTCGAACACGCGATCCTGAGATTATAAGTCGAGTGCCCTAACCACCTGGCCATGCCGGGGCTCGTCAGGAGATAGAGACGACAAGTTTCTCTCAACAGAGACACAAATATTTTCTTTTAAAAATTAATAATCGTTTTGTAAGTGTGAAAACGATTATTCGAAAACGTTTGAAGGTGAACACGAAAAAAGCAATCAAATATCATTTCTTAACCTTAAAATTACAAGAACCGATACACAATTTAAAACAGAAATCCACCGGAAAATCTCCCATACTGGACTATACATTCCTTGGGACTCAGCACATGAAACAAAACAAAAACTCAGCATATTAAGAAACCAAATAAACACAGCCATAAAACTATGTTAACTAGATCAAATTAACAATGAATTAGACAAAATAAAACAATACTTCATGAACATCAATTAGTTTCCTCCACAAACCGTAGAAAACATTATACGCACACACCCAGACAGAAAGCAAAATCAATCAACAAAAGTGAATATATCTCACGAATCAAAAAATCACGAAACCATATACTGCTGTATACCATATATTCCTGACATCAGCAAACAAATAATCAACATTTGGCAAAAATTAGTAACAAAATATGACATTCCAATTAATACCAAATTTATTCAAAAACCAGGCACAAAACTAAGGTCTATACTATGTAAAAACTACACTGACAAACACCACACCAACATTATTTATAAAATACAATGTGATAACTGCCACGACTTTTGTATTGGAGAAACAAGTGGAAAAATGGAAACCAGATTCAAAGAACATAAAAAGTCACCTTCGTTTTCGAGAACTGCAAATCAAGTAAACACAACATAACCATAGAAAACACTCAAATACTAAATAAAGAAACAAACATAAACAAACGCAAAATTAAAGAAGCCTTACTTATACAACAACTTAAACCCAAAATAAACCAATACAAAGAAACACCTTTATACCTGTGTTAATAAATAAAATCAAACATCTAAGTACGCCCTCTACCTTCCTACACACAATTACACAACCCCCTTCAAACATGTGGTCAGCTATCGGTCAGTTACCTTGTTCTTTGTGAACCTGACGATGACCGAAGAAGGTCGAAACGTTGTTCGCTCCTCTACATAAAAATTTTCTCAACCCAAACGAACCATTTTTACATATATATTTTTCTCGTCATCACTGATTATAAACCGTATTGTTTATAACAACAAATATTCAGATTTCATCACACATCAAACTAGGTAACTTTCCACGATTCATCCAACTTAATTTCGACTGGAACAGTTGAACGAAATATATATTTTGTTGTTAAGTAACATTACTTCAAAACATGCACAGACTGCCACGTGTCACACACTGAAATAATTCAACAACAGTGAGTCACGAGCGGTATAATTCAGCTGAGGATATACGCTGCCAGAGGTACTAGAATCTATTGGGACCTATTTTACGTCAGGATAAAAGTGCGCATGTCCTTACACTCCTAAAAGTATAACACATTTCTTTTAAATGCGACAGCGTGTGTTGAAAGTGGTCAGTTGTTTAACCGACACTGTCCTGTGTTCTTCAAAATTAATGAAACATGTAAAATAAACACGTACCTGTCTTCATGTCAGAATTTAGGTATCACAGCTCTCGCCTTTAACACTCAGCACGGAGTAGAAGTGACGGTAGAATAGGAGAAGGAGAGACTCACAGAGCACTTGTGGTATTCTATGTTGCACTATCTTACCTTTCTGGTAATGACCCATAAGTAACAGGCGGCTCAAAGAGGAAACAAACGACTAAGTAAAAACATAATGCAAAAAAACTAAAAAAGCATTTTGAATTTATTTGATTTAATCAACAGACGACCAGATATGAAAAACATAGCACTTTCATTAGGCCTATCTTTAGATGAGTCTAGATGTGTGTGTCAGATGAAACCTGTCTTATTTTATTTATATATCAAACTCCTAAACTGTGTTCCAAGCTCAGAGAAGTTAGTATTATACACGCGAATGTATAATGCTATCCTTTCAGAACACATGCACTGAAAACATCTCTGACCTGTCAGTGAAAAATATCGCTACCAACCTGTATAAAAGGAATTATTTTTTACAACAGCCATTTTTAAGAGAAAGCTTCTGTAATATTGTAGAGAAATGACTTATGAAATAATTAACTAGAGTGAAAGAAATTATCAACATTATTTCTAAACCAACGTTTTCGTGTTAAGAACTTCACAATCGACGAGAAATTTATATGTGTGATCAAGTTTCTAAAATAACTTGAAATGCTAAACTTACTAACAAAAGAAAGTGAGAAATAACAGTTATGAATTTACATACCACGAGTGTACGTGCGATGTCAGTTCAGAGTATTCAGGAATTTATTTTGAAGAAATTCGTAAACCGGTTTCGTTAATTTTTAATGTATTTCACATAAAACAGAAACTAAAATATACTAAAGTTAACTAACTACAAGCTCTTCAGCGAAGTAAACAGGTGTGGACTGAACTAACGAAATATCTGGGGAAATCCTGGTGGGTGCCCTTGGAAAAGTACATTGTTTTGTTATTTTATGAAAACTTTGTTCTAGCTATCTTTGCGGTAAACTTCTAGAGTCCAGTTAACCCTAAAGGTAAAAATATGAAGAAATTAGTGAGAAACAATTTCTTGAAAGGTACACAATATTTTTAACACATACAACTAATAGCATGTATTATGTGATACAACTCAACATAAATAAATAGCTCTATGATGTATAAGGGATCAAAAAACATAACATTATTCACGAAACGGTGTATTCGTGAAATGTGTCAGTTCTAAATGTTGGAATACAAGAAACAAAGTTAACATTAAATTGGTTTTCAAAAGCGTGTTTTGTTATTCTTATTATAACAAAGCCACATCGGGCTATCTGCTGTGTCCATCGAGGGGAACCGAACCCCTGACTTTCGCGTAGTAAATGTTTAGACTTACTGCTATACCAGCGGGAAACTTTCAAAACAGAACGAAACAAAAAATTCCCGAAACGATCTACTTGTTCGCATTATTAATTAACGAAAATTAAGTGATGAAGTTACATTATTGTTTATTCGTGACGTTAAGTGATGAAGCTACAGTATTGTTTATTCTTGACGTCAAGTGATGAAGTTACAATATTGTCTATTCTTGACGTTAAGAGATGAAGTTACAGTATTGTTTATTTGTGACGTCAAGCTGTACCGTGTGAGCCTTTCAGAATTGAATTTACTTATGTTTCACTAGTAAACAAAAAAAGAGAGTGCTTATGTGATAACTGTGAGCTTTTCTATGTCTTTCTTTTTAACTATCCACTAACAAACATTACTTTGTGTTCATATAACATTATGAGTCATAACTTGTATTTGTTAGGATACACTTACAGGTGTCTGTGAATGACGTCAACAAAGGAATACTTCCGGTAAGCGTGACATTTTGAGCCATGGTTCGATAAATAAATGAAATTTTAAAGTCACATTATGACTTGAATTTGGCTATCTTTTTGTGTTGTCTGTAAAATAAAACTAAAAAAAAAACAACTTTTTGAACTTTGTAGTTGTACCAGTAAAAAATTAACATGTTTCTATATAACTTACAAAATGTTCAGCTTATTTACCATGTTAAAATGTAGATATATTAATTTTTTTGTTCATTATCACTAATCCTGATTGTTCAGTTATATAAATTTTGTACGTCCAACTTTGTATCTTTTCTCACTCTGTACAATAGAATTAGAAAACCTGTTATCAGGAACCGTAATTGTGGACTTCCAATAAATTAAGTACAAAACATTTAGCATCATTAACTTCTAATTCAACATTAAGAAAAGTCACTAAACATACCACGGTTTGGACCTTTTAAGTACGATTGTCAATGTCGTAAGGTAAGATAACTAACATTTACTTTGAGTTGTGGTCTTGTAATCCAGAATTACAATAAGACATAAACATTATTAGCACGAGAACAACAGATAAAAACAAATGTTTAGTTTCTTATTTAAACACAATCTTTACCATTACTACTGTACCATTAGGTAATTCAGAAATATAATGATTGAATCACCACGAATCAAAAGCCAAGATCAAATTCATCTAAGACATGTACCAGTCTAATGTCGAAGATTTATACGATTTTTATAGAATGATATTGTTTTGTTTTTATTTGTGATTTTGTGACATAAAACTTGAATCAGCAATATAAAAAGTTGATGTAACTGGGAAACACCTCAGAACATTTTCTCATAATATTTAGTGTTAACAATATTAATCTCAGCTATTGTTAATGGCCTGGCATGGCCTAGCGCGTTAAGGCATGCACTTCGTAATCTGAGGGTCGCGGATTCGCGCCCGAGTCGCGCCAAACATGCTCGCCCTCCCAGCCGTGGGGGCGTTATAATGTGACGGTCAATCCCACTATTCGTTGGTAAAAGAGTAGCCCAAGAGTTGGCGGTGGGTGGTGATGACTAGCTGCCTTTCCTCTAGTCTTACACTGCTAAATTAGGGACGGCTAGCAGAGATAGCCCTCGAGTAGCTTTGTGCGAAATTCCAAAACAAACAAACAAGCTGTTGTTAATTACCTGAACAGAGTTGAACTGATAAGTATTGATATCATGTGACAAAAGTGCTGCCATCTAGTAATCATGATGTAGGAATTATTACATTGATGTTTCTCCACTTTTATTATTATTGTAATAGTTATGTTTCATGTTTTTAATGAAATTATAAACACGTGGATAAAATGAAGTATATTAGACCATTTGAATCAATCATCTAATAATTTATATATTAGTTAATAAACTGTTTGTACACTGTAAATAATTGTTTGTATCACACATGTAACTGTTGTTTAGACAGCTAAAACCACTAGTTAAGACAGGTGTTTTTCCTCATAACTTCATTTCTAATTTATTTACGATGACGGATGTAGAGTATAAGTCGTTATCTATTTATCTAACTAAAACATTTCCTCCATATATTGAATATAACCACAAAAATAATTAACATTTGATACTCTCACAGTAAGAAAAATAGTTATGATATATATATACAACAACCATTACTCTGTAATATAATAGAGTTTAAATAAAATATCCTTCACCATGACTATACACGAGAGTCTGGTTACATTGTTCCTAAAGTAATTTTTAAATGTAGACCAGTTCTTAACAAACTGGTATTCTTTTAACATAGAGTAGAACTTTTATTTTATGAAAGTTTTACAGTTTATATCAATCAATCTTATGAAAAGTTTGAGTTGCTTATATTGAATCATTTTAATGTAATCAGTAGTATGCCTGTTAGTGATATGAATAGATTTAAACATTACTACTTACTAACACAAACAGTTGATGTAGGTCAGAGTATCTTATTGAAACTGTTTAATAAGTTACAGTAATAAACTTCATACCATCGTTATTGTAAGTGTTTAATAATTTACATCAGTAGTTTACTTGATACCATCTTTATTGTGAGTGTTTAATAATTTACATCAGTTGTTAACTTGATACCATTTTTACTCTAAGTGTTTAATAATTTACATCAGTTGTTAACTTGATACCATTTTTACTCTAAGTGTTTATTAATTTACATCAGTAGTTAACTTGATACCATCTTCAATTTTTATGTTTAATAATTTACAGTAGTTAACATTATCTCATCGTTATTGTAAGTGTTTATTAATTTACAGCCCAGTCACTAGGTTGTTGTTTGTTTTATTTGTTTGAAAGTTGTCTCTACAAACAACTTGCTTTGGTAGTTTATGTATCAAGTTTTATTTAAATTAAAATAGGTTACCTGTGTGTTTTTTAACAGTGGTTTACCACTAGAGTTCTGCTTTTAGGATATTTATTTATTTAATAGTGGTTTACCACAAGAGTTCTGTTTTTAGGATATTTATCTATTTAAATGTGGTTTACCACTAGAGTTCTGTTTTTAGGATATTTATCTATTTACTAGTGGTTTACCACTAGAGTTCTGTTTTAGGATATTTATCTATTTAAATGTGGTTTACCACTAGAGTTCTGTTTTTAGGATATTTATCTATTTACTAGTGGTTTACCACTAGAGTTCTGTTTTTAGGATATTTATCTATTTAAATGTGGTTTACCACTAGAGTTCTGTTTTTAGGATATTTATCTATTTACTAGTGGTTTACCACTAGAGTTCTGTTTTTAGGATATTTATCTATTTAAATGTGGTTTACCACTAGAGTTCTGTTTTTAGGATATTTATCTATTTACTAGTGGTTTACCACTAGAGTTCTGTTTTTAGGATATTTATCTATTTAAATGTGGTTTACCACTAGAGTTCTGTTTTTAGGATATTTATCTATTTACTAGTGGTTTACCAATAGAGTTCTGTTTTCAGGATATTTATCTATTTAAATGTGGTTTACCACTAGAGTTCTGTTTTTAGGATATTTATCTATTTACTAGTGGTTTACCACTAGAGTTCTGTTTTTAGGATATTTATCTATTTAAATGTGGTTTACCACTAGAGTTCTGTTTTTAGGATATTTATCTATTTAAATGTGGTTTACCACTAGAGTTCTGTTTTTAGGATATTTATTTATTTAAATCTGGTTTACCACTAGAGTTCTGTTTTTAGGATATTTATCTGTTTAATAGTGGTTTACCAATAGAGTTCTGTTTTCAGGATATTTATTTATTTAAATCTGGTTTACCACTAGAGTTCTGTTTTTAGGATATTTATTTATTTAAATCTGGTTTACCACTAGAGTTCTGTTTTTAGGATATTTATCTATTTAAATGTGGTTTACCACTAGAGTTCTGTTTTTAGGATATTTATCTATTTAAATGTGGTTTACCACTAGAGTTCTGTTTTTAGGATATTTATTTATTTAAATCTGGTTTACCACTAGAGTTCTGTTTTTAGGATATTTATCTGTTTAATAGTGGTTTACCACTAGAGTTCTGTTTTTAGGATATTTATCTATTTAAATGTGGTTTACCACTAGAGTTCTGTTTTTAGGATATTTATCTATTTAAATGTGGTTTACCACTAGAGTTCTGTTTTTAGGATATTTATTTATTTAAATCTGGTTTACCACTAGAGTTCTGTTTTTAGGATATTTATCTGTTTAATAGTGGTTTACCACTAGATTTCTGTTTTTAGGATATTTATCTATTTAAATGTGGTTTACCACTAGAGTTCTGTTTTTAGGATATTTATCTATTTAAATGTGGTTTACCACTAGAGTTCTGTTTTTAGGATATTTATTTATTTAAATCTGGTTTACCACTAGAGTTCTGTTTTTAGGATATTTATCTGTTTAATAGTGGTTTACCACTAGAGTTCTGTTTTTAGGATATTTATCTATTTAAATGTGGTTTACCACTAGAGTTCTGTTTTTAGGATATTTATCTATTTAAATGTGGTTTACCACTAGAGTTCTGTTTTTAGGATATTTATTTATTTAAATCTGGTTTACCAATAGAGTTCTGTTTTCAGGATATTTATTTATTTAAATCTGGTTTACCACTAGAGTTCTGTTTTTAGGATATTTATTTATTTAAATCTGGTTTACCACTAGAGTTCTGTTTTTAGGATATTTATCTATTTAAATGTGGTTTACCACTAGAGTTCTGTTTTTAGGATATTTATCTATTTAATAGTGGTTTACCACTATAGTTCTGTTTTTAGGATATTTATCTATTTAAATGTGGTTTACCACTAGAGTTCTGTTTTTAGGATATTTATCTATTTAAATCTGGTTTACCACTAGAGTTCTGTTTTTAGGATATTTATCTATTTAAATGTGGTTTACCACTAGAGTTCTGTTTTTAGGATATTTATCTGTTTAATAGTGGTTTACCACTAGAGTTCTGTTTTTAGGATATTTATCTATTTAAATGTGGTTTACCACTAGAGTTCTGTTTTTAGGATATTTATCTATTTAAATGTGGTTTACCACTAGAGTTCTGTTTTTAGGATATTTATCTATTTAAATGTGGTTTACCACTAGAGTTCTGTTTTTAGGATATTTATTTATTTAAATCTGGTTTACCACTAGAGTTCTGTTTTTAGGATATTTATCTGTTTAATAGTGGTTTACCAATAGAGTTCTGTTTTCAGGATATTTATTTATTTAAATCTGGTTTACCACTAGAGTTCTGTTTTTAGGATATTTATTTATTTAAATCTGGTTTACCACTAGAGTTCTGTTTTTAGGATATTTATCTATTTAAATGTGGTTTACCACTAGAGTTCTGTTTTTAGGATATTTATCTATTTAATAGTGGTTTACCACTATAGTTCTGTTTTTAGGATATTTATCTGTTTAATAGTGGTTTACCAATAGAGTTCTGTTTTCAGGATATTTATTTATTTAAATGTGGTTTACCACTAGAGTTCTGTTTTTAGGATATTTATCTGTTTAATAGTGGTTTACCAATAGAGTTCTGTTTTCAGGATATTTATTTATTTAAATGTGGTTTACCACTAGAGTTCTGTTTTTAGGATATTTATTTATTTAAATCTGGTTTACCACTAGAGTTCTGTTTTTAGGATATTTATCTATTTAAATGTGGTTTACCACTAGAGTTCTGTTTTTAGGATATTTATCTATTTAATAGTGGTTTACCACTATAGTTCTGTTTTTAGGATATTTATCTATTTAAATGTGGTTTACCACTAGAGTTCTGTTTTTAGGATATTTATCTATTTAAATGTGGTTTGCCACTAGAGTTCTGTTTTTAGGATATTTATCTATTTAAATGTGGTTTGCCACTAGAGTTCTGTTTTTAGGATATTTATCTATTTAAATGTGGTTTACCACTAGAGTTCTGTTTTTAGGATATTTATCTATTTAAATGTGGTTTGCCACTAGAGTTCTGTTTTTAGGATATTTATCTATTTAAATGTGGTTTACCACTAGAGTTCTGTTTTTAGGATATTTATCTATTTAATAGTGGTTTACCACTATACTTCTGTTTTTAGGATATTTATCCATTTCTTAATAATTGTAAACTCTTCACTGCTTTGTTGTTTCCTGTGCTACAATGAAAAATACTGTTTACTCAAAGAAAAGTTTGAAAATTCCTCTTTACTAGACTCTTAGAAACAGGTTACGAGTGACAGAAATAAGAGCTAAAACTTACATTTTTTAATATATACTTGTATATCGGTAGAAAAGATAATAACTTCTTCATTATTGTAATGTTAGACATTTTCTGGTTCTGTCTTTCGTAGTGGTTTATTTATGTACTTGTTGTAGTTTTAATTTTTCTTTGAGGACATATAGTTTAATAACGTCTGTATCAGTACTGTTTTCATCAAGCTGTTTTACCATTCATTGGTTAAAGTTACATCAGGATTGGAGAATGTGAAAAGAACTGTCACCATATAACATTAACATATACCAAATCAGTGTTTGTAGTTATTCCAGTGTATATTATTTTATTACATAATATATTTATATGATTTTATTATATAAAGAATAATCTAAACCTAGAAAGGTCAAAACGTTGTTCTCTCCTTATCAATAAAAGTGTTAATACCAGCCATTCTGAGACACATTTTTATTTCAAGTGGGTATCACATCATCAGGAGTAATTTAAATGTTTGTGATGTCATACAGGTGATGATATGTCAAAATACTATAAATATAATCTAAGAAAAAAATTGTTAGAATAATTTAGTTATCAGATATTCATGCAATTTATATCCAACTCAGAAATGTCTCACATTTCGTAAAAATTGAATTTATACCTGTTGTGGTATCAGAGTGTTTCGCTGCTAAACCTCTTCTTGTGATATTTTCAAACGCTGCATTTCTAAGCCTTGTTTCACCTTTTTTTTTCAAACATTCCATTACTGAACATTCTTGTACGATATTTTGGTATACGTTCTAATGAAAACGTATCAATTGGTTTTTCTTCTGTAAATTTGGTTATCTGCTTTTTGTAGTTTAGTCTCTTGTTTCTGAAATTACTTATTCTAGTTTTCTTATTGTAGTTTATATTTCTGTCCCTTCGGTTTATATCAAATCCTTGTCACACCAAACATGCTCGCCCTTTCACGACTATTTTTTATAGTGGTGTTTCTGTATCAGTGATTCTAAAACGACTGTGTTTTTATAGTGGTGTTTCTGTATCAATGATTCTCAAACGACTGTGTTTTTATAGTGGTGTTTCTGTATCAGTGATTCTCAAACGACTATGTTTTTATAGTGGTGTTTCTGTATCAGTTATTTTCAAACGACTATGTTTTTATAGTGGAGTTTCTGAGTCAGTGATTCTCAAACGACTGTGTTTTTATAGTGGTGTTTCTGTATCAGTTATTTTCAAACGACTATGTTTTTATAGTGGAGTTTCTGAATCAGTGATTCTCAAACGACTGTGTTTTTATAGTGGTGTTTCTGTATCAGTTATTTTCAAACGACTATGTTTTTATAGTGGTGTTTCTGTGTTAGTTTTTCTCAAACGACTGTGTTTTTATAGTGGTGTTTCTGTATCAGTGATTCTCAAACGCTATAACGTCCTAATGGTTGAAAGGACGGTCATGCTTGGTGGGATGGGGGTACGAACCCTGACCCTGAGATTGTGAGTCCCAAATGACTGTGATTCACTGTTGTATATTATTTCGAAGGTGTTTCTTCACATTTCTGTCCTCTGTCTAACGTTTGGAACTAGAACAATCTGTTATTTCTATTATGTTTGTTGGTGTTTCTCTCACGCTATATTGATTTCTCACTTAAGTGTGTTTTAAACAATATATGTATCATGAGTTGCTATAGAAGAATATCTTTTATACACATAGTACACAATAATTATGGAAAACGTATGTCTCCCCGTCTGTGTTACACTTTGCAGAAAAAATACTTTCTCACGATTCAGCTCCATCTACAGTCTTTCTATAAAAACTCAGACTCAACTTTTGTCCTGTAAGAAATATGTTTACTTGACCCACAATATTATTCAGTTATAAACACGTGAGTTAAAGACAACTCAGGACAGTTTTAGGTTTCACCAAGAATTATTTGCAATAGTAAGACGTTATTCACAGTGTAAATAAATGTAAATAGTAAACCACGTGTGCTTCATGTCACAACCATTATGTATGCCTCAATGTTCTATAAAGTTGTGTTTCAAAAGAAGCTGATCTTCTAAATTTATCTGACAGCTCCTTTCTTGGACTTGTCTAATGGATTTCGTCTCATCTCTGGTTGGCTGCGGCCCGGCATTGCCAAGCGTGTCAAGGCGTGTGAAATGTAATCTGATGGTCGCGGGTTCGCATTCCCGTCGTGCCAAACATGCTCGCCCTCCCACACATATGGGCGTTATAATGTGACGGTAAGTCCCACTATTCGTTGGTAAAAGTGAAGCCCAAGAGTTATAGGTGGGTGGTGATGAGTAGCTGCCTAAGCTCTAGTCTTACACTGCTAAATTAGGGACAGATAGCACAGATAGCCCTCAAGTTGCTTTGTGCGAAATTCAAAAACAAACAAAGAAAACAAACTGTTTGGCTTCTTTCAAACATCAGCGTAAAACGTGACGATGATTATACACCCCTCATTTTTGATTTGATAGATTAAAGAAAAGGCAGCTAATTAACAGCACCCACAGCCAACTTTTGCGCTCTCTATTCGAAAAGTAGTATTTCACTTTTACTCTTATAACGCGAGATTCTGCGTTTCGACAGGGACGAGACAAGATATACCTCTGAAGGCTTGCGAATTCTACGTGCTCTACGACTTATTTTAGTATCATATTCTCCGAGTTCCTACTATTCACCTCGAGTTTCACGCTAGCAGATACAGAGACAGAAGACCTTATTACCTTAAGAAGTAACCCGAGACTGCAAGTTTCACTAAGTTAAACAGAGAGGCATCATGCCGGCCGGAGTCGGAGCGGTCAGACACCATGGAGAACGCTGTAGCGTCTGATAAAGAGGGAACAAGTCCGTGTAGAACAGGGACCAAAAGTAAGTCTAGTGACGGTGGCCATATAGTAGATGATAATGTAAAATTAAAATCCCTGATGTTTATTGCTGAAAAAGAACTAAAAGCCAAACTAACTCCTGCTAAATATGCTACTGTAAGAACTAGAAAAATAAAGAACACTTATTAAGGATATTTTACTTTCAACTTGTGATGATAGTGTAGCTAATAACCCTACAGTATCAGATAACGACAATCCAATAACTCGTAGTTTAAGTATCTCAAACCTCACCCTGGATATTCCACAACACACAAATTCTAAAGAAAACGAAATTGTTCCTGACGACGAAGGCTTCGCGCTCGTTCGTGACTCGTAGTTAGAAAAAACAACTTAAACAAAAGTCAACCGATCTCGCCAAACGTACACAACTCGCACCGGATATACCAAAGCATTCCATTATTATCCAAGGAGTCCCTGGTAGTTTCAACCAGCCACAACTGGCCAAAGAAATATACAGGTGCTAGCCAACGACCACGATTATTAACATTAAGCGTCTGTCTAGAGGCGGTGTTATGGTTCAAGGAAAGGAACCCGCTGACACATGGTTGAGATATGTTTGTTTTATCACTGTTTTGTCAAACTGTTTTTGATGATTTGAGGTTCGACACATTATAATAAAACAGTCTTTATCACATATACTTTAATTTATAACTTTTATTTTTCTCGTCAATTTTTAGTGACAATGGTGCATGGAAAGCATGTCACTTAAAAATATAGACTTTAATTTTAAAACAAAAATACCAAAATAATTAAAGGTTTTTGTTTTGATTTTAATTTCCGTGCTCAACTCAAGATTTCCTAGCAGCGACGATAGATGTCGCTTTCGGTGCGTCTCCCCAAACTGCACCAGCAAAGGATGGACATCGATTACATCTGGTAGAATCTGCTGAACACGAATGCAGAGAAGGACAACATGTTTCTCCACTACAGCAACAAACGGCATTGCGAATTCCGCAACAACCGAAACCACCATTAGGATGCAAGCAACAAGTATTCCCGTCAGGGCAGATCCATCCATTTCCACAGTAAACAACAGCTACGGATAAAATAAATCGTTCATATTACATTATGTGTTAACAATAGAATGTTTATCACTGATCGTTTCGACTCTCCCAGGTAATATCATAATAACCTTTATTTTACTTCACACTATCAAGAGACTAAGTTAAGGAAAACATAACTTTTAGCTGTTGTCGTTATTAAACACGTGACAGAGGTAGACAAATGGCTAGTCCTGTACCATGTGTTTCTACACCAGTGGACCAATACCAAGCATTTTAATTACTGTGTAAACAAGTGTTTTATATCTAAAATTAATAAGAAACCTAAGAAAGAGCACAACTTCTATAACCGTTTAACCCTCAATTTTAATATTATAAGATGTATAATAACATGTCTGTGATAAAGGTTTTTTAATTCAACTATTTTAAAAATAAATTGTAAACAGTTTAAAAATATAACTTGGCTAATTATCTGAATTAATTATATATTATGTGCACGTCCATCTGTTAATGTATGTGATCTGTTTCTTATTTTACTTCTTGTTTCTCCGGACGATGGCGCTGTAGATGACAAAAGAAACATGGAGAGACTGGTTCAACAAAATTAACTGTTTATTTTATGAAAGTTTTACCGTGTTAAACAGTTTAGTAGATTTTAGTTTTATCGTGTTATATAACTTACGTTCAGATTGATGATTTAGTAGGAAGTCGTTCATTCCACAGATTCGAACAATTCCTTTCCAGAATCAGATCACGTGATTAAATACATAATAAAGACAAAGCGATGTGTAATATCAAAATTCTCTCACAAACTTACCATAAGCGTCTCCCGCTAGGACGACAAGAGAGAACAGAACCAGGAATGCGGTTTTCATGTCTACAGTATACGAATCACAAGACACTGAAGAGATTCAAAATAAATTAAAACAATTTATTCAAACAGGAACAAAACTTACAACGGAATTCCAGAAAACAAACGAACAATTTTGTTTTGAAAAATTACAAAGACGTAATTCTGAGTTGTTGTTAAACTGTGGTTTGTTACAAATATCACGAATGATAATTTTAACACGTTAAAAAATTGTATCTTACTTCACTTGTTATTCAGAAAAAAAGTTCTATTTTAAAGATGCTAAGAAAGTTATTACTTCTAAAGTTATAAAACAGATAATTCACACATAATGTATCAACATAAAGATATCCTACCTTCCGATGATTTTCAGTTAACTTCACTTGCAAGTTTTGTCTATTGTTTCAGACAGAACTAGAAATACCGAGCAGTCCATATCTTTTATAGTAAAATGTTCACCAAAAAACACGAAATTTCTCAGAAACTGCTTCACCATATCTGACACCACCTTGATCTGAATATAAAAACTTGTATTGTGGAACACTTTACAAGTCGTCTTGTAACATTCCGAAGATTTCTTGGAAGAGTTTATTTTCTCATTGTTAATAGGTTCAATATTTTTATATCAGTTACAGGTAAATATTCCTCATGGTCAGGACCAGTGACACGCTAAAAATCGGGTTTCCATACTTGTCCTTGGCAAAGCAAAGATAAACAAATATACAGATCTGACCTTGACAACAAACTGAGGTACACATTATGGAAAGGAGCTCTTTGTCTCTCTCAGAGTCGAAGTGTCACGTAAAAAAAACTGTCTTCACCCGATCTTTTAGACGTTGAAAACTAGACTAAAATATTTGTCTATTATAATATGTTTGTCCTGAGAGTTGTTCATTTCATGAGACGACACTTTACGTTACAAACAAACATACAAGATTAAGAAACCATTTATAAGCATAGGTTGATATTAAATTTCATTATTTTATAGCCGTACAGCAATAAACTTTAAGGCTTATAGGGCTAAAATTCAAGGTTCAAACCTTTCGGTGGATACGTTGGAATCCCATATGACTTGTGTTTATAAACGTTGATTAAATTTCGAGTTAAGTTATTCTCAAACGACTATGTAATTATAGTGGAGTTTCTGTTTGAGTTATTCTCAAACGAGTGTGTGTTTATAGTGGCGTTTCTGTATCAGTTATTCTCAAACGATTGTGTTTTTACAGTAGTGTTTCTGTATCAGTTATTCTCAAACGATTGTTTTTTTATAGTGGTCTTTCTGCATCAGTGATTCTCAAACGACTGTGTTTTTATAGTGGTGTTTTTGTATCAGTGTTCTCAAACGACTGTGTTTTTATAGTGGTGTTTCTGTATCAGTTATTCCCAAACAACTGTGTTTTTATAGTGGTGTTTTTGTATCAGTGATTATCAAACGACTACGTTTTTATAGTGGTGTTTCTGTATCAGTTATTCTCAAACGACTGTGTTTTTATAGTGGTGTTTCTGTATCAGTTATTCTCAAACGACTGTGTTTTTATAGTGGTGTTTTTGTATCAGTGTTCTCAAACGACTGTGTTTTTATAGTGGTGTTTCTGTATCAGTTATACTCAAACGACTATTTTTTATAGTGGTGTTTTTGTATCAGTGATTCTCAAACGACTGTGTTTTTAAAGTGGTGTTTTTGTATCAGTGTTCTCAAACGACTGTGTTTTTATAGTGGTGTTTCTGTATCAGTTATTCTCAAACAACTGTGTTTTTTATAGTGGTGTTTCTGTATCAGTTATTCTCAAACGACTGTGTTTTTATAGTGGTGTTTTTGTATCAGTGTTCTCAAACGACTGTGTTTTTTATAGTGGTGTTTCTGTATCAGTTATACTCAAACGACTATTTTTTATAGTGGTGTTTTTGTATCAGTGATTCTCAAACGACTGTGTTTTTAAAGTGGTCTTTCTGCATCAGTGATTCTCAAACGACTGTGTTTTTATAGTGGTGTTTTTGTATCAGTGTTCTCAAACGACTGTGTTTTTATAGTGGTGTTTCTGTATCAGTTATTCTCAAACGACTGTGTTTTTATAGTGGTGTTTCTGTATCAGTGTTCTCAAACGACTGTGTTTTTATAGTGGTGTTTCTGTATCAGTTATTCTCAAACGACTATTTTTTTATAGTGGTGTTTTTGTATCAGTGATTCTCAAACGACTGTGTTTTTATAGTGGTGTTTCTTTATCAGTTATTCTCAAACGACTATTTTTTATAGTGGTTTATTTTGTATCAGTGATTCTCAAACGACTGTGTTTTTATAATGGTGTTTCTGTATCAGATATTCTCAAACGACTGTGTTTTTATAGTGGTGTTTCTGTATCAGTTATTCTCAAACGACTGTGTTTTTATAGTGGTGTTTCTGTATCAGTTATTCTCAAACGACTGTGTTTTTTATAGTGGTGTTTCTGTATCAGTGTTCTCAAACGACTGTGTTTTTATAGTGGTGTTTCTGTATCAGTTATTCTCAAACGACTATTTTTTATAGTGGTGTTTTTGTATCAGTGATTCTCAAACGACTGTGTTTTTAAAGTGGTGTTTTTGTATCAGTGTTCTCAAACGACTGTGTTTTTATAGTGGTGTTTCTGTATCAGTTATTCCCAAACAACTGTGTTTTTATAGTGGTGTTTCTGTATCAGTTATTCTCAAACGACTGTGTTTTTATAGTGGTGTTTTTGTATCAGTGTTCTCAAACGACTGTGTTTTTATAGTGGTGTTTCTGTATCAGTTATTCTCAAACGACTATTTTTTTTATAGTGGTGTTTTTGTATCAGTGATTCTCAAACGACTGTGTTTTTTAAAGTGGTGTTTCTGTATCAGTGATTCTCAAACGACTGTGTTTTTTATAGTGGTGTTTTTGTATCAGTGTTCTCAAACGACTGTGTTTTTTATAGTGGTGTTTCTGTATCAGTTATTCTCAAACGACTGTGTTTTTATAGTGGTGTTTCTGTATCAGTGTTCTCAAACGACTGTGTTTTTATAGTGGTGTTTCTGTATCAGTTATTCTCAAACGACTATTTTTTATAGTGGTGTTTTTGTATCAGTGATTCTCAAACGACTGTGTTTTTATAGTGGTGTTTCTTTATCAGTTATTCTCAAACGACTATTTTTTTATAGTGGTTTTTTTGTATCAGTGATTCTCAAACGACTGTGTTTTTATAATGGTGTTTCTGTATCAGTTATTCTCAAACGACTCTGTTTTTATAATGGTGTTTCTGTATTAGTTTTTCTCAAACGACTGTGTTTTTATAATGGTGTTTCTGTATCAGTTATTCTCAAACGACTGTGTTTTTATAGTGGTGTTTCTGTGTTAGTTATTCTTAAACGACTCTGTTTTTATAGTGGTGTTTCTGTATCAGTTTTTCTCAAACGACTGTGTTTTTATAGTGGTGTTTCTGTATCAGTTATTCTCAAACGACTGTGTTTTTATAGTGGTGTTTCTGTATCAGTTATTCTCAAACGACTGTGTTTTTATAGTGGTGTTTTTGTATCAGTGATTATCAAACGACTACGTTTTTATAGGGTTTTTCTGTATCAGTTATTCCCAAACAACTGTTTTTTTATAGAGGTGTTTCTGTATCAGTTATTCTCAAACGACTGTGTTTTTATAATGGTGTTTCTGTATCAGTTATTCTCAAACGACTGTGATTTTATAGTGGTGTTTTTGTATCAGTGTTCTCAAACGACTGTGTTTTTATAGTGCTGTTTCTGAATCAGTTATTCTCAAACGACTATTTTTTATAGTGGTGTTTTTGTATCAGTGATTCTCAAACGACTGTGTTTTTATAGTGGTGTTTCTGTGTTAGTTATTCTCAAACGACTGTGTTTTTATAGTGGTGTTTCTGTATCAGTTATTCTCAAACGACTGTGTTTTTATAGTTATGTTTTTGTATCAGTGATTATCAAACGACTACGTTTCTATAGTGGTGTTTCTGTATCAGTTATTCCCAAACAACTGTATTTTTATAGTGGTGTTTCTGTATCAGTTATTCTCAAACGACTATTTTTTATAGTGGTGTTTTTTGTATCAGTGATTCTCAAACGACTGTGTTTTTATAGTGGTGTTTCTGTATCAGTGATTCTCAAACGACTATTTTTTATAGTGATGTTTTTGTATCAGTGATTATCAAACGACAGTATTTTTAAAGTGGTGTTTCTGTATCAGTGATTCTCAAACGACTATGTTTTTATAATGGTGTTTTTGTATAAGTGATTCTCAAACGATTGTGTTTTTATAGTGGTGTTTTTGTATCAGTGATTATCAAACGACAACGTTTTTTATAGTGGTGTTTCTGTATCAGTTATTCTCAAACGACTGTGTTTTTATAGTGGTGTTTCTGTATCAGTTATTCTCAAACGACTGTGTTTTTATAGTTATGTTTTTGTATCAGTGATTATCAAACGACTACGTTTTTATAGTGGTGTTTCTGTATCAGTTATTCTCAAACGACTATTTTTTATAGTGGTTTTTTTGTATCAGTGATTCTCAAACGACTGTGTTTTTATAATGGTGTTTCTGTATCAGTTATTCTCAAACGACTGTGTTTTTATAGTGGTGTTTCTGTATCAGTTATTCTCAAACGACTGTGTTTTTATAGTGGTGTTTCTGTATCAGTTATTCTCAAACGACTGTGTTTTTATAGTGGTGTTTTTGTATCAGTGTTCTCAAACGACTGTGTTTTTATAGTGGTGTTTCTGTATCAGTTATTCTCAAACGACTATTTTTTTTATAGTGGTGTTTTTGTATCAGTGATTCTCAAACGACTGTGTTTTTAAAGTGGTGTTTTTGTATCAGTGTTCTCAAACGACTGTGTTTTTATAGTGGTGTTTCTGTATCAGTTATTCCCAAACAACTGTGTTTTTATAGTGGTGTTTCTGTATCAGTTATTCTCAAACGACTGTGTTTTTTATAGTGGTGTTTTTGTATCAGTGTTCTCAAACGACTGTGTTTTTATAGTGGTGTTTCTGTATCAGTTATTCTCAAACGACTATTTTTTATAGTGGTGTTTTTGTATCAGTGATTCTCAAACGACTGTGTTTTTAAAGTGGTCTTTCTGCATCAGTGATTCTCAAACGACTGTGTTTTTATAGTGGTGTTTTTGTATCAGTGTTCTCAAACGACTGTGTTTTTATAGTGGTGTTTCTGTATCAGTTATTCTCAAACGACTGTGTTTTTATAGTGGTGTTTCTGTATCAGTGTTCTCAAACGACTGTGTTTTTATAGTGGTGTTTCTGTATCAGTTATACTCAAACGACTATTTTTTATAGTGGTGTTTTTGTATCAGTGATTCTCAAACGACTGTGTTTTTATAGTGGTGTTTCTTTATCAGTTATTCTCAAACGACTATTTTTTATAGTGGTTTATTTTGTATCAGTGATTCTCAAACGACTGTGTTTTTATATTGGTGTTTCTGTATCAGTTATTCTCAAACGACTCTGTTTTTATAATGGTGTTTCTGTATCAGTTTTTCTCAAACGACTGTGTTTTTATAATGGTGTTTCTGTATCAGTTATTCTCAAACGACTGTGTTTTTATAGTGGTGTTTCTGTGTTAGTTATTCTTAAACGACTCTGTTTTTATAGTGGTGTTTCTGTATCAGTTTTTCTCAAACGACTGTGTTTTTATAGTGGTGTTTCTGTATCAGTTATTCTCAAACGACTGTGTTTTTATAGTGGTGTTTCTGTATCAGTTATTCTCAAACGACTGTGTTTTTATAGTGGTGTTTTTGTATCAGTGATTATCAAACGACTACGTTTTTATAGGGTTTTTCTGTATCAGTTATTCCCAAACAACTGTTTTTTTATAGAGGTGTTTCTGTATCAGTTATTCTCAAACGACTGTGTTTTTATAATGGTGTTTCTGTATCAGTTATTCTCAAACGACTGTGATTTTATAGTGGTGTTTTTGTATCAGTGTTCTCAAACGACTGTGTTTTTATAGTGCTGTTTCTGAATCAGTTATTCTCAAACGACTATTTTTTATAGTGGTGTTTTTGTATCAGTGATTCTCAAACGACTGTGTTTTTATAGTGGTGTTTCTGTGTTAGTTATTCTCAAACGACTGTGTTTTTATAGTGGTGTTTCTGTATCAGTTATTCTCAAACGACTGTGTTTTTATAGTTATGTTTTTGTATCAGTGATTATCAAACGACTACGTTTCTATAGTGGTGTTTCTGTATCAGTTATTCCCAAACAACTGTATTTTTATAGTGGTGTTTCTGTATCAGTTATTCTCAAACGACTATTTTTTATAGTGGTGTTTTTGTATCAGTGATTCTCAAACGACTGTGTTTTTATAGTGGTGTTTCTGTATCAGTGATTCTCAAACGACTATTTTTTATAGTGATGTTTTTGTATCAGTGATTATCAAACGACAGTATTTTTAAAGTGGTGTTTCTGTATCAGTGATTCTCAAACGACTATGTTTTTATAATGGTGTTTTTGTACAAGTGATTCTCAAACGATTGTGTTTTTATAGTGGTGTTTTTGTATCAGAGATTATCAAACGACAACGTTTTTATAGTGGTGTTTCTGTATCAGTTATTCTCAAACGACTGTGTTTTTATAGTGGTGATTCTGTATCAGTTATTCTCAAACGACTGTGTTTTTATAGTTATGTTTTTGTATCAGTGATTATCAAACGACTACGTTTTTTATAGTGGTGTTTCTATATCAGTTATTCCCAAACAACGGTGTTTTTATAGTGGTGTTTCTGTATCAGTTATTCTCAAACGACTGTGTTTTTATAATGGTGTTTCTGTATCAGTTATTCTCAAACGACTGTGTTTTTATAATGGTGTTTTTGTGTCAGTGTTCTCAAACGACTGTGTTTTTATAGTGGTGTTTCTGTATCAGTTATTCTCAAACGACTATTTTTTATAGTGGTTTTTTTGTATCAGTGATTCTCAAACGACTGTGTTTTTATAGTGGTGTTTCTGTATCAGTGATTCTCAAACGACTATTTTTTATAGTGGGGTTTCTGTATCAGTGATTCTCAAACGACTATTTTTTATAATGGTGTTTCTGTATCAGTGATTCTCAAAAGACTATTTTTTATAGTGATGTTTTTGTATCAGTGATTATCAAACGACAGTGTTTTTAAAACGGTGTTTCTGTATCAATTATTCTCAAACGACTGTGTTTTTATAGTGGTGTTTCTGTATCAGTTATTCCCAAACGACTGTGTTTTTATAGTGGTGTTTTTCTATCAGTGATTCTCAAACGACTATTTTTTATAGTGGTGTTTTTGTATCAGTGATTCTCAAACGACTGGGTTTTTATAGTGGTGTTTTTGTACAAGTGATTCTCAAGCGATTGTGTTTTTATAGTGGTGTTTTTGTATCAGTGATTATCAAACGACTACGTTTTTATAGTGGTGTTTCTGTATCAGTTATTCTCAAACGACTGTGTTTTTATAGTGGTGATTCTGTATCAGTTATTCTCAAACGACTGTGTTTTTATAGTGGTGTTTCTGTATCAGTTATTCTCAAACGACTGTGTTTTTATAATGGTGTTTCTGTATCAGTTATTCTCAAACGACTGTGTTTTTATAATGGTGTTTTTGTGTCAGTGTTCTCAAACGACTGTTTTTTTATAGTGATGTTTCTGTATCAGTTATTCTCAAACGACTATTTTTTATAGTGGTTTTTTTTGTATCAGTGATTCTCAAACGACTGTGTTTTTATAGTGGTGTTTTTGTATCAGTGATTCTCAAACGACTGGGTTTTTATAGTGGTGTTTCTATATTAGTTATTCTCAAACGACTATTTTTTATAGTGGTGTTTTTGAATCAGTGATTTTCAAACGACTATTTTTTATAGTGGTTTATTTTGTATCAGTTATTCTCAAACGACTGTGTTTTTATAATGGTGTTTCTGTATCAGTTATTCCCAAACAACTGTGTTTTTATAGTGGTGTTTCTGTATCAGTTATTCTCAAACGACTGTGTTTTTATAGTGGTGTTTTTGTATCAGTGTTCTCAAACGACTGTGTTTTTATAGTGCTCTTTCTGTATCAGTTATTCTGAAACGACTATTTTTTATAGTGGTGTTTTTGTATCAGTGATTCTCAAACGACTGTGTTTTTATAGTGGTGTTTCTGTATCAGTTATTCTCAAACGACTATTTTTTATAGTGATTTTTTTATCAGTGATTCTCAAACGACTGTGTTTTTATAGTGGTGTTTCTGTGTTAGTTATTCTCAAACGACTGTGTTTTTATAGTGGTGTTTCTGTATCAGTTATTCTCAAACGACTGTGTTTTTATAGTTATGTTTTCGTATCAGTGATTATCAAACGACTACGTTTCTATAGTGGTGTTTCTGTATCAGTTATTCCCAAACAACGGTATTTTTATAGTGGTGTTTCTGTATCAGTTATTCTGAAACGACTATTTTTTATAGTGTTGTTTTTGTATCAGTAATTCTCAAACGAATGTGTTTTTATAGTAGTGTTTCTGTATCAGTGATTCTCAAACGACTATTTTTTATAGTGATGTTTTTGTATCAGTGATTATCAAACAACAGTATTTTTAAAGTGGTGTTTCTGTATCAGTGATTCTCAAACGACTATGTTTTTATAATGGTGTTTTTGTACAAGTGATTCTCAAACGATTGTGTTTTTATAGTGGTGTTTTTGTATCAGTGATTATCAAACGACTACGTTTTTATAGTGGTGTTTTTGTATCAGTTATTCTCAAACGACTGTGTTTTTATAGTGGTGATTCTGTATCAGTTATTCTCAAACGACTGTGTTTTTATAGTTATGTTTTTGTATCAGTGATTATCAAACGACTACGTTTTTATAGTGGTGTTTCTATATTAGTTATTCCCAAACAACTGTGTTTTTATAGTGGTGTTTCTGTATCAGTTATTCTCAAACGACTGTGTTTTTATAATGGTGTTTCTGTATCAGTTATTCTCAAACGACTGTGTTTTTATAATGGTGTTTTTGTGTCAGTGTTCTCAAACGACTGTGTTTTTATAGTGATGTTTCTGTATCAGTTATTCTCAAACGACTATGTTTTTATAGTGGAGTTTCTGAGTCAGTGATTCTCAAACGACTGTGTTTTTATAGTGGTGTTTCTGTATCAGTTATTTTCAAACGACTATGTTTTTATAGTGGAGTTTCTGAGTCAGTGATTCTCAAACGACTGTGTTTTTATAGTGGTGTTTCTGTATCAGTTATTTTCAAACGACTATGTTTTTATAGTGGTGTTTCTGTGTTAGTTTTTCTCAAACGACTGTGTTTTTATAGTGGTGTTTCTGTATCAGTGATTCTCAAACGCTATAACGTCCTAATGGTTGAAAGGACGGTCATGCTTGGTGGGATGGGGGTACGAACCCTGACCCTGAGATTGTGAGTCCCAAATGACTGTGATTCACTGTTGTATATTATTTCGAAGGCGTTTCTTCACATTTCTGTCCTCTGTCTAACGTTTGGAACTAGAACATTCTGTTATTTCTATTATGTTTGTTGGTGTTTCTCTCACGCTATATTGATTTCTCACTTAAGTGTGTTTTAAACAATATATGTATCATGAGTTGCTATAGAAGAATATCTTTTATACACATAGTACACAATAATTATGGAAAACGTATGTCTCCCCGTCTGTGTTACACTTTGCAGAAAAAATACTTTCTCACGATTCAGCTCCATCTACAGTCTTTCTATAAAAACTCAGACTCAACTTTCGTCCTGTAAGAAATATGTTTACTTGACCCACAATATTATTCAGTTATAAACACGTGAGTTAAAGACAACTCAGGACAGTTTTAGGTTTCACCAAGAATTATTTGCAATAGTAAGACGTTATTCACAGTGTAAATAAATGTAAATAGTAAACCACGTGTGCTTCATGTCACAACCATTATGTATGCCTCAATGTTCTATAAAGTTGTGTTTCAAAAGAAGCTGATCTTCTAAATTTATCTGACAGCTCCTTTCTTGGACTTGTCTAATGTATTTCGTCTCATCTCTGGTTGGCTGCGGCCCGGCATTGCCAAGCGTGTCAAGGCGTGTGAAATGTAATCTGATGGTCGCGGGTTCGCATTCCCGTCGTGCCAAACATGCTCGCCCTCCCACACATATGGGCGTTATAATGTGACGGTAAGTCCCACTATTCGTTGGTAAAAGTGAAGCCCAAGAGTTATAGGTGGGTGGTGATGAGTAGCTGCCTAAGCTCTAGTCTTACACTGCTAAATTAGGGACAGATAGCACAGATAGCCCTCAAGTTGCTTTGTGCGAAATTCAAAAACAAACAAAGAAAACAAACTGTTTGGCTTCTTTCAAACATCAGCGTAAAACGTGACGATGATTATACACCCCTCATTTTTGATTTGATAGATTAAAGAAAAGGCAGCTAATTAACAGCACCCACAGCCAACTTTTGCGCTCTCTATTCGAAAAGTAGTATTTCACTTTTACTCTTATAACGCGAGATTCTGCGTTTCGATAGGGACGAGACAAGATATACCTCTGAAGGCTTGCGAATTCTACGTGCTCTACGACTTATTTTAGTATCATATTCTCCGAGTTCCTACTATTCACCTCGAGTTTCACGCTAGCAGATACAGAGACAGAAGACCTTATTACCTTAAGAAGTAACCCGAGACTGCAAGTTTCACTAAGTTAAACAGAGGCGTCATGCCGGCCGGAGTCGGAGCGGTCAGACACCATGGAGAACGCTGTAGCGTCTGATAAAGAGGGAACAAGTCCGTGTAGAACAGGGACCAAAAGTAAGTCTAGTGACGGTGGCCATATAGTAGATGATAATGTAAAATTAAAATCCCTGATGTTTATTGCTGAAAAAGAACTAAAAGCCAAACTAACTCCTGCTAAATATGCTACTGTAAGAACTAGAAAAACAAAGAACACTTATTAAGGATATTTTACTTTCAACTTGTGATGATAGTGTAGCTAATAAGCCTACAGTATCAGACAACGACAATCCAATAACTAGTAGTTTAAGTATCTCAAACCTCACCCTGGATATTCCACAACACACAAATTCTAAAGAAGACGAAATTGTTCCTGACGACGAAGGCTTCGCGCTCGTTCGTGACTCGTAGTTAGAAAAAAACAACTTAAACAAAAGTCAACCGATCTCGCCAAACGTACACAACTCGCACCGGATATACCAAAGCATTCCATTATTATCCAAGGAGTCCCTGGTAGTTTCAACCAGCCACAACTGGCCAAAGAAATATACAGGTGCTAGCCAACGACCACGATTATTAACATTAAGCGTCTGTCTAGAGGCGGTGTTATGGTTCAAGGAAAGGAACCCGCTGACACATGGTTGAGATATGTTTGTTTTATCACTGTTTTGTCAAACTGTTTTTGATGATTTGAGGTTCGACACATTATAATAAAACAGTCTTTATCACATATACTTTAATTTATAACTTTTATTTTTCTCGTCAATTTTTTAGTGACAATGGTGCATGGAAAGCATGTCACTTAAAAATATAGACTTTAATTTTAAAACAAAAATACCAAAATAATTAAAGGTTTTTTGTTTTGATTTTAATTTCCGTGCTCAACTCAAGATTTCCTAGCAGCGACGATAGATGTCGCTTTCGGTGCGTCTCCCCGAACTGCACCAGCAAAGGATGGACATCGATTACATCTGGTAGAATCTGCTGAACACGAATGCAGAGAAGGACAACATGTTTCTCCACTACAGCAACAAACGGCATTGCGAATTCCGCAACAACCGAAACCACCATTAGGATGCAAGCAACAAGTATTCCCGTCAGGGCAGATCCATCCATTTCCACAGTAAACAACAGCTACGGATAAAATAAATCGTTCATATTACATTATGTGTTAACAATAGAATGTTTATCACTGATCGTTTCGACTCTCCCAGGTAATATCATAATAACCTTTATTTTACTTCACACTATCAAGAGACTAAGTTAAGGAAAACATAACTTTTAGCTGTTGTCGTTATTAAACACGTGACAGAGGTAGACAAATGGCTAGTCCTGTACCATGTGTTTCTACACCAGTGGACCAATACCAAGCATTTTAATTACTGTGTAAACAAGTGTTTTATATCTAAAATTAATAAGAAACCTAAGAAAGAGCACAACTTCTATAACCGTTTAACCCTCAATTTTAATATTATAAGATGTATAATAACATGTCTGTGATAAAGGTTTTTTAATTCAACTATTTTAAAAATAAATTGTAAACAGTTTAAAAATATAACTTGGCTAATTATCTGAATTAATTATATATTATGTGCACGTCCATCTGTTAATGTATGTGATCTGTTTCTTATTTTACTTCTTGTTTCTCCGGACGATGGCGCTGTAGATGACAAAAGAAACATGGAGAGACTGGTTCAACAAAATTAACTGTTTATTTTATGAAAGTTTTACCGTGTTAAACAGTTTAGTAGATTTTAGTTTTATCGTGTTATATAACTTACGTTCAGATTGATGATTTAGTAGGAAGTCGTTCATTCCACAGATTCGAACAATTCCTTTCCAGAATCAGATCACGTGATTAAATACATAATAAAGACAAAGCGATGTGTAATATCAAAATTCTCTCACAAACTTACCATAAGCGTCTCCCGCTAGGACGACAAGAGAGAACAGAACCAGGAATGCGGTTTTCATGTCTACAGTATACGAATCACAAGACACTGAAGAGATTCAAAATAAATTAAAACAATTTATTCAAACAGGAACAAAACTTACAACGGAATTCCAGAAAACAAACGAACAATTTTGTTTTGAAAAATTACAAAGACGTAATTCTGAGTTGTTGTTAAACTGTGGTTTGTTACAAATATCACGAATGATAATTTTAACACGTTAAAAAATTGTATCTTACTTCACTTGTTATTCAGAAAAAAAAGTTCTATTTTAAAGATGCTAAGAAAGTTATTACTTCTAAAGTTATAAAACAGATAATTCACACATAATGTATCAACATAAAGATATCCTACCTTCCGATGATTTTCAGTTAACTTCACTTGCAAGTTTTGTCTATTGTTTCAGACAGAACTAGAAATACCGAGCAGTCCATATCTTTTATAGTAAAATGTTCACCAAAAAACACGAAATGAAATTTCTCAGAAACTGCTTCACCATATCTGACACCACCTTGATCTGAATATAAAAACTTGTATTGTGGAACACTTTACAAGTCGTCTTGTAACATTCCGAAGATTTCTTGGAAGAGTTTATTTTCTCATTGTTAATAGGTTCAATATTTTTATATCAGTTACAGGTAAATATTCCTCATGGTCAGGACCAGTGACACGCTAAAATCGGGTTTCCATACTTGTCCTTGGCAAAGCAAAGATAAACAAATATACAGATCTGACCTTGACAACAAACTGAGGTACACATTATGGAAAGGAGCTCTTTGTCTCTCTCAGAGTCGAAGTGTCACGTAAAAAAAACTGTCTTCACCCGATCTTTTAGACGTTGAAAACTAGACTAAAATATTTGTCTATTATAATATGTTTGTCCTGAGAGTTGTTCATTTCATGAGACGACACTTTACGTTACAAACAAACATACAAGATTAAGAAACCATTTATAAGCATAGGTTGATATTAAATTTCATTATTTTATAGCCGTACAGCAATAAACTTTAAGGCTTATAGGGCTAAAATTCAAGGTTCAAACCTTTCGGTGGATACGTTGGAATCCCATATGACTTGTGTTTATAAACGTTGATTAAATTTCGAGTTAAGTTATTCTCAAACGACTATGTAATTATAGTGGAGTTTCTGTTTGAGTTATTCTCAAACGAGTGTGTGTTTATAGTGGCGTTTCTGTATCAGTTATTCTCAAACGATTGTGTTTTTACAGTGGTGTTTCTGTATCAGTTATTCTCAAACGACTGTTTTTTTATAGTGGTTTTTTTGCATCAGTGATTCTCAAACGACTGTGTTTTTATAGTGGTGTTTCTGTATCAGTTATTCTCAAACGACTGTGTTTTTATAGTGGTGTTTCTGTATCAGTTATTCTCAAACGACTGTGTTTTTATAGTGGTGTTTTTGTATCAGTGATTATCAAACGACTACGTTTTTATAGTGGTGTTTCTGTATCAGTTATTCTCAAACGACTGTATTTTTTATAGTGGTGTTTCTGTATCAGTTATTCTCAAACGACTATTTTTTTTATAGTGGTGTTTTTGTATCAGTGATTCTCAAACGACTGTGTTTTTTATAGTGGTGTTTCTGTATCAGTGATTCTCAAACGACTATTTTTTTTAGTGATGTTTTTGTATCAGTGATTCTCAAACGACAGTATTTTTAAAGTGGTGTTTCTGTATCAGTGATTCTCAAACGACTATGTTTTTATAATGGTGTTTTTGTATCAGTGATTCTCAAACGACTGTGTTTTTATAGTGGTGTTTTTGTATCAGTGATTATCAAACGACTACGTTTTATAGTGGTGTTTCTGTATCAGTTATTCTCAAACGACTGTGTTTTTTATAGTGGTGTTTCTGTATCAGTTATTCTCAAACGACTGTGTTTTTTATAGTTATGTTTTTGTATCAGTGATTATCAAACGACTACGTTTTTTATATAGTGGTGTTTCTGTATCAGTTATTCTCAAACGACTGTGTTTTTTATAGTGGTGTTTCTGTATCAGTTATTCTCAAACGACTGTGTTTTTATAGTGGTGTTTCTGTATCAGTTATTCTCAAACGACTGTGTTTTTTATAGTGGTGTTTTTGTATCAGTGTTCTCAAACGACTGTGTTTTTTATAGTGGTGTTTCTGTATCAGTTATTCTCAAACGACTATTTTTTTTATAGTGGTTTTTTTGTATCAGTGATTCTCAAACGACTGTGTTTTTTATAGTGGTGTTTTTGTATCAGTGATTCTCAAACGACTGGGTTTTTATAGTGGTGTTTCTGTATCAGTTATTCTCAAACGACTATTTTTTATAGTGGTGTTTCTGTATCAGTGATTCTCAAACGACTATTTTTTATAGTGGTTTTTTTGTATCAGTTATTCTCAAACGACTGTGTTTTTATAATGGTGTTTCTGTATCAGTTATTCTCAAACGACTGTGTTTTTATAGTGGTGTTTCTGTATCAGTTATTCTCAAACGACTGTGTTTTTATAGTGGTGTTTTTGTATCAGTGTTCTCAAACGACTGTGTTTTTATAGTGATGTTTCTGTATCAGTTATTCTCAAACGACTATTTTTTATAGTGATTTTTTTTATCAGTGATTCTCAAACGACTGTGTTTTTATAGTGGTGTTTCTGTATCAGTTATTCTCAAACGACTGTGTTTTTTATAGTGGTGTTTCTGTATCAGTTATTCTCAAACGACTGTGTTTTTATAGTTATGTTTTTGTATCAGTGATTATCAAACGACTACGTTTTTATAGTGGTGTTTCTGTATCAGTTATTCCCAAACAACTGTATTTTTATAGTGGTGTTTCTGTATCAGTTATTCTCAAACGACTATTTTTTATAGTGGTGTTTTTGTATCAGTGATTCTCAAACGACTGTGTTTTTATAGTGGTGTTTCTGTATCAGTGATTCTCAAACGACTATTTTTTTATAGTGATGTTTTTTGTATCAGTGATTCTCAAACGACTGTATTTTTTAAAGTGGTGTTTCTGTATCAGTGATTCTCAAACGACTACGTTTTTTATAGTGGTGTTTCTGTATCAGTTATTCTCAAACGACTGTGTTTTTATAGTGGTGTTTCTGTATCAGTTATTCTCAAACGACTGTGTTTTTATAGTTATGTTTTTGTATCAGTGATTATCAAACGACTACGTTTTTATAGTGGTGTTTCTGTATCAGTTATTCTCAAACGACTGTGTTTTTTTATAGTGGTGTTTCTGTATCAGTTATTCTCAAACGACTGTGTTTTTATAGTGGTGTTTCTGTATCAGTTATTCTCAAACGACTATTTTTATAGTGGTTTTTTTGTATCAGTGATTCTCAAACGACTGTGTTTTTATAGTGGTGTTTCTGTATCAGTGATTCTCAAACGACTATTTTTTTATAGTGGTGTTTCTGTATCAGTGATTCTCAAACGACTGTGTTTTTATAGTGGTGTTTTTGTATCAGTGTTCTCAAACGACTGTGTTTTTATAGTGGTGTTTCTGTATCAGTTATTCTCAAACGACTATTTTTTATAGTGGTGTTTTTGTATCAGTGATTCTCAAACGACTGTGTTTTTATAGTGGTGTTTCTTTATCAGTTATTCTCAAACGACTATTTTTTATAGTGGTTTTTTTGTATCAGTGATTCTCAAACGACTGTGTTTTTATAATGGTGTTTCTGTATCAGTTATTCTCAAACGACTGTGTTTTTATAATGGTGTTTCTGTATCAGTTTTTCTCAAACGACTGTGTTTTTATAATGGTGTTTCTGTATCAGTTATTCTCAAACGACTGTGTTTTTATAGTGGTGTTTCTGTGTTAGTTATTCTTAAACGACTCTGTTTTTATAGTGGTGTTTCTGTATCAGTTTTTCTCAAACGACTGTGTTTTTATAGTGGTGTTTCTGTATCAGTTATTCTCAAACGACTGTGTTTTTATAGTGGTGTTTCTGTATCAGTTATTCTCAAACGACTGTGTTTTTATAGTGGTGTTTTTGTATCAGTGATTATCAAACGACTACGTTTTTATAGGGTTTTTCTGTATCAGTTATTCCCAAACAACTGTTTTTTTATAGAGGTGTTTCTGTATCAGTTATTCTCAAACGACTGTGTTTTTATAATGGTGTTTCTGTATCAGTTATTCTCAAACGACTGTGTTTTTATAGTGGTGTTTTTGTATCAGTGTTCTCAAACGACTGTGTTTTTATAGTGGTGTTTCTGTATCAGTTATTCTCAAACGACTATTTTTTATAGTGGTGTTTTTGTATCAGTGATTCTCAAACGACTGTGTTTTTATAGTGGTGTTTCTGTGTTAGTTATTCTCAAACGACTGTGTTTTTATAGTGGTGTTTCTGTATCAGTTATTCTCAAACGACTGTGTTTTTATAGTTATGTTTTTGTATCAGTGATTATCAAACGACTACGTTTCTATAGTGGTGTTTCTGTATCAGTTATTCCCAAACAACTGTATTTTTATAGTGGTGTTTCTGTATCAGTTATTCTCAAACGACTGTGTTTTTATAGTGGTGTTTCTGTATCAGTTATTCTCAAACGACTGTGTTTTTATAGTGGTGTTTCTGTATCAGTGATTCTCAAACGACTATTTTTTATAGTGATGTTTTTGTATCAGTGATTATCAAACGACAGTATTTTTAAAGTGGTGTTTCTGTATCAGTGATTCTCAAACGACTATGTTTTTATAATGGTGTTTTTGTACAAGTGATTCTCAAACGATTGTGTTTTTATAGTGGTGTTTTTGTATCAGTGATTATCAAACGACAACGTTTTTATAGTGGTGTTTCTGTATCAGTTATTCTCAAACGACTGTGTTTTTATAGTGGTGATTCTGTATCAGTTATTCTCAAACGACTGTGTTTTTATAGTTATGTTTTTGTATCAGTGATTATCAAACGACTACGTTTTTATAGTGGTGTTTCTATATCAGTTATTCCCAAACAACTGTGTTTTTATAGTGGTGTTTCTGTATCAGTTATTCTCAAACGACTGTGTTTTTATAATGGTGTTTCTGTATCAGTTATTCTCAAACGACTGTGTTTTTATAATGGTGTTTTTGTATCAGTGTTCTCAAACGACTGTGTTTTTATAGTGGTGTTTCTGTATCAGTTATTCTCAAACGACTATTTTTTATAGTGGTTTTTTTGTATCAGTGATTCTCAAACGACTGTGTTTTTATAGTGGTGTTTCTGTATCAGTGATTCTCAAACGACTATTTTTTTATAGTGGTGTTTCTGTATCAGTGATTCTCAAACGACTATTTTTTATAGTGGTGTTTCTGTATCAGTGATTCTCAAACGACTATTTTTTATAGTGATGTTTTTGTATCAGTGATTATCAAACGACAGTGTTTTTAAAGTGGTGTTTCTGTATCAGTTATTCTCAAACGACTGTGTTTTTATAGTGGTGTTTCTGTATCAGTTATTCTCAAACGACTGTGTTTTTATAGTGGTGTTTTTGTATCAGTGATTCTCAAACGACTATTTTTTATAGTGGTGTTTTTGTATCAGTGATTCTCAAACGACTGGTTTTTTTATAGTGGTGTTTTTGTACAAGTGATTCTCAAACGATTGTGTTTTTATAGTGGTGTTTTTGTATCAGTGATTATCAAACGACTACGTTTTTATAGTGGTGTTTCTGTATCAGTTATTCTCAAACGACTGTGTTTTTATAGTGGTGTTTCTGTATCAGTTATTCTCAAACGACTGTGTTTTTATAGTTATGTTTTTGTATCAGTGATTATCAAACGACTACGTTTTTATAGTGGTGTTTCTGTATCAGTTATTCCCAAACAACTGTGTTTTTATAGTGGTGTTTCTGTATCAGTTATTCTCAAACGACTGTGTTTTTATAATGGTGTTTCTGTATCAGTTATTCTCAAACGACTGTGTTTTTATAGTGGTGTTTCTGTATCAGTTATTCTCAAACGACTGTGTTTTTATAGTGGTGTTTTTGTATCAGTGATTCTCAAACGACTACGTTTTTATAGTGGTTTTTCTGTATCAGTGATAATCAAACGACTATTTTTTTTATAGTGGTGTTTCTGTATCAGTTATTCTCAAACGACTGTGTTTTTATAGTGGTGTTTCTGTATCAGTTATTCTCAAACGACTGTGTTTTTATAGTGGTGTTTTTGTATCAGTGTTCTCAAACGACTGTGTTTTTATAGTGGTGTTTCTGTATCAGTTATTCTCAAACGACTGTATTTTTATAGTGGTGTTTCTGTATCAGTTATTCTCAAACGACTATTTTTTATATTGATGTTTTTATAGTGGTGTTTTGTATCAGTGATTCTCAAACGACTGTTTTTTATAGTGGTGTTTCTGTATCAGTGATTCTCAAACGACTATTTTTTTATAGTGATGTTTTTGTATCAGTGATTATCAAACGACAGTATTTTTAAAGTGGTGTTTCTGTATCAGTGATTCTCAAACGACTATGTTTTTATAATGGTGTTTTTGTACAGTGATTCTCAAACGACTGTGTTTTTTTATAGTGGTGTTTTTTGTATCAGTGATTATCAAACGACTACGTTTTTATAGTGGTGTTTCTGTATCAGTTATTCTCAAACGACTGTGTTTTTTATAGTGGTGTTTCTGTATCAGTTATTCTCAAACAACTGTGTTTTTTTATAGTGGTGTTTCTGTATCAGTTATTCTCAAACGACTGTGTTTTTATAGTGGTGTTTTTGTATCAGTGTTCTCAAACGACTGTGTTTTTATAGTGCTCTTTCTGTATCAGTTATTCTCAAACGACTATTTTTTATAGTGGTGTTTTTGTATCAGTGATTCTCAAACGACTGTGTTTTTATAGTGGTGTTTCTGTATCAGTTATTCTCAAACGACTGTGTTTTTATAGTAGTGTTTCTGTATCAGTTATTCTCAAACGACTGTGTTTTTTATAGTGATGTTTTTGTATCAGTTATTCTCAAACGACTGTGTTTTTATAGTGGTGTTTCTGTATCAGTTATTCTCAAACGACTGTGTTTTTATAGTGGTGTTTCTGTATCAGTGATTATCAAACGACTACGTTTCTATAGTGGTGTTTCTGTATCAGTTATTCCCAAACAACGGTATTTTTATAGTGGTGTTTCTGTATCAGTTATTCTGAAACGACTATTTTTTATAGTGGTGTTTTTGTATCAGTGATTCTCAAACGAATGTGTTTTTATAGTAGTGTTTCTGTATCAGTGATTCTCAAACGACTATTTTTTATAGTGATGTTTTGTATCAGTGATTATCAAACAACAGTATTTTTAAAGTGGTGTTTCTGTATCAGTGATTCTCAAACGACTATGTTTTTATAATGGTGTTTTTGTACAAGTGATTCTCAAACGATTGTGTTTTTATAGTGGTGTTTTTGTATCAGTGATTATCAAACGACTACGTTTTTATAGTGGTGTTTCTGTATCAGTTATTCTCAAACGACTGTGTTTTTATAGTGGTGATTCTGTATCAGTTATTCTCAAACGACTGTGTTTTTTTATAGTTATGTTTTGTATCAGTGATTATCAAACGACTACGTTTTTTATAGTGGTGTTTCTATATTAGTTATTCCCAAACAACTGTGTTTTATAGTGGTTTTTCTGTATCAGTTATTCTCAAACGACTGTGTTTTTTTATAATGGTGTTTCTGTATCAGTTATTCTCAAACGACTGTGTTTTTATAATGGTGTTTTTGTGTCAGTGTTCTCAAAAGACTGTGTTTTTTATAGTGATGTTTCTGTATCAGTTATTCTCAAACGACTATGTTTTTATAGTGGAGTTTCTGAGTCAGTGATTCTCAAACGACTGTGTTTTTATAGTGGTGTTTCTGTATCAGTTATTTTCAAACGACTATGTTTTTATAGTGGAGATTCTGAGTCAGTGATTCTCAAACGACTGTGTTTTTATAGTGGTGTTTCTGTATCAGTTATTTTCAAACGACTGTGTTTTTATAGTGGTGTTTCTGTATCAGTGATTCTCAAACGCTATAACGTCCTAATGGTTGAAAGGACGGTCATGCTTGGTGGGATGGGGGTACGAACCCTGACCCTGAGATTGTGAGTCCCAAATGACTGTGATTCACTGTTGTATATTATTTCGAAGGTGTTTCTTCACATTTCTGTCCTCTGTCTAACGTTTGGAACTAGAACAATCTGTTATTTCTATTATGTTTGTTGGTATTTCTCTCACGCTATATTGATTTCTCACTTAAGTGTGTTTTAAACAATATATGTATCATGAGTTGCTATAGAAGAATATCTTTTATACACATAGTACACAATAATTATGGAAAACGTATGTCTCCCCGTCTGTGTTACACTTTGCAGAAAAATACTTTCTCACGATTCAGCTCCATCTACAGTCTTTCTATAAAAAACTCAGACTCAACTTTCGTCCTGTAAGAAATATGTTTACTTGACCCACAATATTATTCAGTTATAAACACGTGAGTTAAAGACAACTCAGGACAGTTTTAGGTTTCACCAAGAATTATTTGCAATAGTAAGACGTTATTCACAGTGTAAATAAATGTAAATAGTAAACCACGTGTGCTTCATGTCACAACCATTATGTATGCCTCAATGTTCTATAAAGTTGTGTTTCAAAAGAAGCTGATCTTCTAAATTTATCTGACAGCTCCTTTCTTGGACTTGTCTAATGTATTTCGTCTCATCTCTGGTTGGCTGCGGCCCGGCATTGCCAAGCGTGTCAAGGCGTGTGAAATGTAATCTGATGGTCGCGGGTTCGCATTCCCGTCGTGCCAAACATGCTCGCCCTCCCACACATATGGGCGTTATAATGTGACGGTAAGTCCCACTATTCGTTGGTAAAAGTGAAGCCCAAGAGTTATAGGTGGGTGGTGATGAGTAGCTGCCTAAGCTCTAGTCTTACACTGCTAAATTAGGGACAGATAGCACAGATAGCCCTCAAGTTGCTTTGTGCGAAATTCAAAAACAAACAAAGAAAACAAACTGTTTGGCTTCTTTCAAACATCAGCGTAAAACGTGACGATGATTATACACCCCTCATTTTTGATTTGATAGATTAAAGAAAAGGCAGCTAATTAACAGCACCCACAGCCAACTTTTGCGCTCTCTATTCGAAAAGTAGTATTTCACTTTTACTCTTATAACGCGAGATTCTGCGTTTCGATAGGGACGAGACAAGATATACCTCTGAAGGCTTGCGAATTCTACGTGCTCTACGACTTATTTTAGTATCATATTCTCCGAGTTCCTACTATTCACCTCGAGTTTCACGCTAGCAGATACAGAGACAGAAGACCTTATTACCTTAAGAAGTAACCCGAGACTGCAAGTTTCACTAAGTTAAACAGAGAGGCGTCATGCCGGCCGGAGTCGGAGCGGTCAGACACCATGGAGAACGCTGTAGCGTCTGATAAAGAGGGAACAAGTCCGTGTAGAACAGGGACCAAAAGTAAGTCTAGTGACGGTGGCCATATAGTAGATGATAATGTAAAATTAAAATCCCTGATGTTTATTGCTGAAAAGAACTAAAAGCCAAACTAACTCCTGCTAAATATGCTACTGTAAGAACTAGAAAACAAAGAACACTTATTAAGGATATTTTACTTTCAACTTGTGATGATAGTGTAGCTAATAAGCCTACAGTATCAGACAACGACAATCAAATAACTAGTAGTTTAAGTATCTCAAACCTCACCCTGGATATTCCACAACACACAAATTCTAAAGAAGACGAAATTGTTCCTGACGACGAAGGCTTCGCGCTCGTTCGTGACTCGTAGTTAGAAAAAAAAACTTAAACAAAAGTCAACCGATCTCGCCAAACGTACACAACTCGCACCGGATATACCAAAGCATTCCATTATTATCCAAGGAGTCCCTGGTAGTTTCAACCAGCCACAACTGGCCAAAGAAATATACAGGTGCTAGCCAACGACCACGATTATTAACATTAAGCGTCTGTCTAGAGGCGGTGTTATGGTTCAAGGAAAGGAACCCGCTGACACATGGTTGAGATATGTTTGTTTTATCACTGTTTTGTCAAACTGTTTTTGATGATTTGAGGTTCGACACATTATAATAAAACAGTCTTTATCACATATACTTTAATTTATAACTTTTATTTTTCTCGTCAATTTTTAGTGACAATGGTGCATGGAAAGCATGTCACTTAAAAAATATAGACTTTAATTTTAAAACAAAAATACCAAAATAATTAAAGGTTTTTTTTTTGATTTTAATTTCCGTGCTCAACTCAAGATTTCCTAGCAGCGACGATAGATGTCGCTTTCGGTGCGTCTCCCCGAACTGCACCAGCAAAGGATGGACATCGATTACATCTGGTAGAATCTGCTGAACACGAATGCAGAGAAGGACAACATGTTTCTCCACTACAGCAACAAACGGCATTGCGAATTCCGCAACAACCGAAACCACCATTAGGATGCAAGCAACAAGTATTCCCGTCAGGGCAGATCCATCCATTTCCACAGTAAACAACAGCTACGGATAAAATAAATCGTTCATATTACATTATGTGTTAACAATAGAATGTTTATCACTGATCGTTTCGACTCTCCCAGGTAATATCATAATAACCTTTATTTTACTTCACACTATCAAGAGACTAAGTTAAGGAAAACATAACTTTTAGCTGTTGTCGTTATTAAACACGTGACAGAGGTAGACAAATGGCTAGTCCTGTACCATGTGTTTCTACACCAGTGGACCAATACCAAGCATTTTAATTACTGTGTAAACAAGTGTTTTATATCTAAAATTAATAAGAAACCTAAGAAAGAGCACAACTTCTATAACCGTTTAACCCTCAATTTTAATATTATAAGATGTATAATAACATGTCTGTGATAAAGGTTTTTTAATTCAACTATTTTAAAAATAAATTGTAAACAGTTTAAAAATATAACTTGGCTAATTATCTGAATTAATTATATATTATGTGCACGTCCATCTGTTAATGTATGTGATCTGTTTCTTATTTTACTTCTTGTTTCTCCGGACGATGGCGCTGTAGATGACAAAAGAAACATGGAGAGACTGGTTCAACAAAATTAACTGTTTATTTTATGAAAGTTTTACCGTGTTAAACAGTTTAGTAGATTTTAGTTTTATCGTGTTATATAACTTACGTTCAGATTGATGATTTAGTAGGAAGTCGTTCATTCCACAGATTCCAACAATTCCTTTCCAGAATCAGATCACGTGATTAAATACATAATAAAGACAAAGCGATGTGTAATATCAAAATTCTCTCACAAACTTACCATAAGCGTCTCCCGCTAGGACGACAAGAGAGAACAGAACCAGGAATGCGGTTTTCATGTCTACAGTATACGAATCACAAGACACTGAAGAGATTCAAAATAAATTAAAACAATTTATTCAAACAGGAACAAAACTTACAACGGAATTCCAGAAAACAAACGAACAATTTTGTTTTGAAAAATTACAAAGACGTAATTCTGAGTTGTTGTTAAACTGTGGTTTGTTACAAATATCACGAATGATAATTTTAACACGTTAAAAAATTGTATCTTACTTCACTTGTTATTCAGAAAAAAAAAGTTCTATTTTAAAGATGCTAAGAAAGTTATTACTTCTAAAGTTATAAAACAGATAATTCACACATAATGTATCAACATAAAGATATCCTACCTTCCGATGATTTTCAGTTAACTTCACTTGCAAGTTTTGTCTATTGTTTCAGACAGAACTAGAAATACCGAGCAGTCCATATCTTTTATAGTAAAATGTTCACCAAAAAACACGAAATGAAATTTCTCAGAAACTGCTTCACCATATCTGACACCACCTTGATCTGAATATAAAACTTGTATTGTGGAACACTTTACAAGTCGTCTTGTAACATTCCGAAGATTTCTTGGAAGAGTTTATTTTCTCATTGTTAATAGGTTCAATATTTTTATATCAGTTACAGGTAAATATTCCTCATGGTCAGGACCAGTGACACGCTAAAATCGGGTTTCCATACTTGTCCTTGGCAAAGCAAAGATAAACAAATATACAGATCTGACCTTGACAACAAACTGAGGTACACATTATGGAAAGGAGCTCTTTGTCTCTCTCAGAGTCGAAGTGTCACGTAAAAAAAAACTGTCTTCACCCGATCTTTTAGACGTTGAAAACTAGACTAAAATATTTGTCTATTATAATATGTTTGTCCTGAGAGTTGTTCATTTCATGAGACGACACTTTACGTTACAAACAAACATACAAGATTAAGAAACCATTTATAAGCATAGGTTGATATTAAATTTCATTATTTTATAGCCGTACAGCAATAAACTTTAAGGCTTATAGGGCTAAAATTCAAGGTTCAAACCTTTCGGTGGATACGTTGGAATCCCATATGACTTGTGTTTATAAACGTTGATTAAATTTCGAGTTAAGTTATTCTCAAACGACTATGTAATTATAGTGGAGTTTCTGTTTGAGTTATTCTCAAACGAGTGTGTGTTTATAGTGGCGTTTCTGTATCAGTTATTCTCAAACGATTGTGTTTTTACAGTAGTGTTTCTGTATCAGTTATTCTCAAACGATTGTTTTTTTATAGTGGTCTTTCTGCATCAGTGATTCTCAAACGACTGTGTTTTTATAGTGGTGTTTTTGTATCAGTGTTCTCAAACGACTGTGTTTTTATAGTGGTGTTTCTGTATCAGTTATTCTCAAACGACTGTGTTTTTATAGTGGTGTTTTGTATCAGTGATTATCAAACGACTACGTTTTTATAGTGGTGTTTCTGTATCAGTTATTCTCAAACGACTGTGTTTTTATAGTGGTGTTTCTGTATCAGTTATTCTCAAACGACTGTGTTTTTTATAGTGGTGTTTTTGTATCAGTGTTCTCAAACGACTGTGTTTTTATAGTGGTGTTTCTGTATCAGTTATTCCCAAACAACTGTATTTTTATAGTGGTGTTTCTGTATCAGTTATTCTGAAACGACTATTTTTTATAGTGGTGTTTTTGTATCAGTGATTCTCAAACGACTGTGTTTTTTATAGTGGTGTTTCTGTATCAGTGATTCTCAAACGACTATTTTTTATAGTGGTGTTTTTGTATCAGTGATTATCAAACGACAGTATTTTTAAAGTGGTGTTTCTGTATCAGTGATTCTCAAACGACTATGTTTTTATAGTGGTGTTTTTGTATCAGTGATTCTCAAACGACTGTGTTTTTTATAGTGGTGTTTTTGTATCAGTGATTATCAAACGACTACGTTTTATAGTGGTGTTTCTGTATCAGTTATTCTCAAACGACTGTGTTTTTATAGTGGTGTTTCTGTATCAGTTATTCTCAAACGACTGTGTTTTTATAGTGGTGTTTTGTATCAGTGATTCTCAAACGACTACGTTTTTTATAGTGGTGTTTCTGTATCAGTTATTCTCAAACGACTGTGTTTTTATAGTGGTGTTTCTGTATCAGTTATTCTCAAACGACTGTGTTTTTATAGTGGTGTTTCTGTATCAGTTATTCTCAAACGACTGTGTTTTTATAGTGGTGTTTTTGTATCAGTGTTCTCAAACGACTGTGTTTTTATAGTGGTGTTTCTGTATCAGTTATTCTCAAACGACTATTTTTTATAGTGGTGTTTTTGTATCAGTGATTCTCAAACGACTGTGTTTTTTATAGTGGTGTTTCTGTATCAGTTATTCTCAAACGACTATTTTTTTATAGTGGTTTTTTTTTATCAGTGATTCTCAAACGACTGTGTTTTTTATAGTGGTGTTTCTGTATCAGTTATTCTCAAACGACTGTGTTTTTTATAGTGGTGTTTTGTATCAGTGTTCTCAAACGACTGTGTTTTTATAGTGGTGTTTCTGTATCAGTTATTCTCAAACGACTATTTTTTATAGTGGTGTTTTTGTATCAGTGATTCTCAAACGACTGTGTTTTTATAGTGGTGTTTCTGTATCAGTTATTCTCAAACGACTATTTTTTATAGTGGTTTTTTTGTATCAGTGATTCTCAAACGACTACGTTTTTATAGTGGTGTTTCTGTATCAGTTATTCTCAAACGACTGTGTTTTTATAGTGGTGTTTCTGTATCAGTTATTCTCAAACGACTGTGTTTTTATAGTTATGTTTTTGTATCAGTGATTCTCAAACGACTACGTTTTTTATAGTGGTGTTTCTGTATCAGTTATTCTCAAACGACTGTGTTTTTATAGTGGTGTTTCTGTATCAGTTATTCTCAAACGACTGTGTTTTTATAGTGGTGTTTCTGTATCAGTTATTCTCAAACGACTGTGTTTTTATAGTGGTGTTTTTGTATCAGTGTTCTCAAACGACTGTGTTTTTATAGTGGTGTTTCTGTATCAGTTATTCTCAAACGACTATTTTTTTATAGTGGTGTTTTTGTATCAGTGATTCTCAAACGACTGTGTTTTTTATAGTGGTGTTTCTGTATCAGTTATTCTCAAACGACTATTTTTTTTATAGTGGTGTTTTTTTATCAGTGATTCTCAAACGACTGTGTTTTTTATAGTGGTGTTTCTGTATCAGTTATTCTCAAACGACTGTGTTTTTTATAGTGGTGTTTTTGTATCAGTGATTCTCAAACGACTGTGTTTTTATAGTGGTGTTTCTGTATCAGTTATTCTCAAACGACTATTTTTTATAGTGGTGTTTCTGTATCAGTTATTCTCAAACGACTGTATTTTTATAGTGGTGTTTCTGTATCAGTGATTCTCAAACGACTATTTTTTTTTATAGTGGTGTTTTTGTATCAGTGATTCTCAAACGACTGTGTTTTTTATAGTGGTGTTTCTGTATCAGTGATTCTCAAACGACTATGTTTTTATAGTGGTGTTTTTGTATCAGTGATTCTCAAACGACTGTGTTTTTTATAGTGGTGTTTTTGTATCAGTGATTCTCAAACGACTGTGTTTTTTATAGTGGTGTTTCTGTATCAGTTATTCTCAAACGACTGTGTTTTTTTATAGTGGTGTTTCTGTATCAGTTATTCTCAAACGACTGTGTTTTTATAGTGGTGTTTTGTATCAGTGATTCTCAAACGACTACGTTTTTTATAGTGGTGTTTCTGTATCAGTTATTCTCAAACGACTGTGTTTTTTATAGTGGTGTTTCTGTATCAGTTATTCTCAAACGACTGTGTTTTTTATAGTGGTGTTTCTGTATCAGTTATTCTCAAACGACTGTGTTTTTATAGTGGTGTTTTTTCTGTATCAGTGATTCTCAAACGACTGTGTTTTTATAGTGGTGTTTCTGTATCAGTTATTCTCAAACGACTATTTTTTTATAGTGGTGTTTTTGTATCAGTGATTCTCAAACGACTGTGTTTTTTATAGTGGTGTTTTGTATCAGTGATTCTCAAACGACTGTGTTTTTATAGTGGTGTTTCTGTATCAGTTATTCTCAAACGACTATTTTTTATAGTGGTGTTTTTGTATCAGTGATTCTCAAACGACTATTTTTTATAGTGGTGTTTTTGTATCAGTTATTCTCAAACGACTGTGTTTTTATAGTGGTGTTTCTGTATCAGTTATTCTCAAACGACTGTGTTTTTATAGTGGTGTTTCTGTATCAGTTATTCTCAAACGACTGTGTTTTTATAGTGGTGTTTCTGTATCAGTTATTCTCAAACGACTGTGTTTTTTTATAGTGGTGTTTTTGTATCAGTGATTCTCAAACGACTGTGTTTTTATAGTGGTGTTTCTGTATCAGTTATTCTCAAACGACTATTTTTATAGTGGTTTTTTTTGTATCAGTGATTCTCAAACGACTGTGTTTTTATAGTGGTGTTTCTGTATCAGTTATTCTCAAACGACTATTTTTTTATAGTGGTGTTTTTGTATCAGTGATTCTCAAACGACTGTGTTTTTATAGTGGTGTTTCTGTATCAGTTATTCTCAAACGACTGTTTTTTTTTGTGGTGTTTCTGTATCAGTTATTCTCAAACGACTGTGTTTTTATAGTGGTGTTTTTGTATCAGTGATTCTCAAACGACTACGTTTTTATAGTGGTGTTTCTGTATCAGTTATTCTCAAACGACTGTGTTTTTATAGTGGTGTTTCTGTATCAGTTATTCTCAAACGACTATTTTTTTATAGTGGTGTTTTGTATCAGTGATTCTCAAACGACTGTGTTTTTTATAGTGGTGTTTCTGTATCAGTGATTCTCAAACGACTATTTTTATAGTGATGTTTTTGTATCAGTGATTCTCAAACGACTGTATTTTTATAGTGGTGTTTCTGTATCAGTGATTCTCAAACGACTGTGTTTTTATAGTGGTGTTTTTGTATCAGTGATTCTCAAACGACTGTGTTTTTATAGTGGTGTTTTTGTATCAGTGATTCTCAAACGACTACGTTTTTATAGTGGTGTTTCTGTATCAGTTATTCTCAAACGACTGTGTTTTTATAGTGGTGTTTCTGTATCAGTTATTCTCAAACGACTGTGTTTTTTATAGTTATGTTTTTGTATCAGTGATTCTCAAACGACTACGTTTTTATAGTGGTGTTTCTGTATCAGTTATTCTCAAACGACTGTGTTTTTATAGTGGTGTTTCTGTATCAGTTATTCTCAAACGACTGTGTTTTTATAGTGGTGTTTCTGTATCAGTTATTCTCAAACGACTATTTTTTTATAGTGGTGTTTTTGTATCAGTGATTCTCAAACGACTGTGTTTTTTATAGTGGTGTTTCTGTATCAGTGATTCTCAAACGACTGTTTTTTATAGTGGTGTTTCTGTATCAGTGATTCTCAAACGACTGTTTTTTTATAGTGGTGTTTCTGTATCAGTGATTCTCAAACGACTATTTTTATAGTGGTGTTTCTGTATCAGTGATTCTCAAACGACTGTGTTTTTATAGTGGTGTTTTTGTATCAGTGATTCTCAAACGACTGTGTTTTTATAGTGGTGTTTCTGTATCAGTTATTCTCAAACGACTGTGTTTTTATAGTGGTGTTTCTGTATCAGTTATTCTCAAACGACTGTGTTTTTTATAGTGGTGTTTTTGTATCAGTGATTCTCAAACGACTGTGTTTTTATAGTGGTGTTTCTGTATCAGTTATTCTCAAACGACTGTGTTTTTTATAGTGGTGTTTCTGTATCAGTTATTCTCAAACGACTGTGTTTTTATAGTGGTGTTTTTGTATCAGTGATTCTCAAACGACTGTGTTTTTTATAGTGGTGTTTTTGTATCAGTGATTCTCAAACGACTGTGTTTTTATAGTGGTGTTTCTGTATCAGTTATTCTCAAACGACTGTGTTTTTATAGTGGTGTTTCTGTATCAGTTATTCTCAAACGACTGTGTTTTTATAGTGGTGTTTCTGTATCAGTTATTCTCAAACGACTGTGTTTTTATAGTGGTGTTTCTGTATCAGTTATTCTCAAACGACTGTGTTTTTTTATAGTGGTGTTTTTGTATCAGTTATTCTCAAACGACTGTGTTTTTTATAGTGGTGTTTTTGTATCAGTGATTCTCAAACGACTGTGTTTTTTATAGTGGTGTTTCTGTATCAGTTATTCTCAAACGACTGTGTTTTTATAGTGGTGTTTTGTATCAGTGATTCTCAAACGACTGTGTTTTTTATAGTGGTGTTTCTGTATCAGTTATTCTCAAACGACTGTGTTTTTATAGTGGTGTTTCTGTATCAGTTATTCTCAAACGACTGTGTTTTTTTATAGTGGTGTTTCTGTATCAGTTATTCTCAAACGACTGTGTTTTTATAGTGGTGTTTCTGTATCAGTTATTCTCAAACGACTGTGTTTTTATAGTGGTGTTTTGTATCAGTGATTCTCAAACGACTGTGTTTTTATAGTGGTGTTTCTGTATCAGTTATTCTCAAACGACTGTGTTTTTTATAGTGGTGTTTTTGTATCAGTGATTCTCAAACGACTGTGTTTTTATAGTGGTGTTTCTGTATCAGTTATTCTCAAACGACTGTTTTTTATAGTGGTGTTTTGTATCAGTGATTCTCAAACGACTGTGTTTTTTATAGTGGTGTTTCTGTATCAGTTATTCTCAAACGACTGTGTTTTTTATAGTGGTGTTTCTGTATCAGTTATTCTCAAACGACTGTGTTTTTATAGTGGTGTTTCTGTATCAGTGATTCTCAAACGACTGTGTTTTTATAGTGGTGTTTCTGTATCAGTTATTCTCAAACGACTGTGTTTTTATAGTGGTGTTTCTGTATCAGTTATTCTCAAACGACTATTTTTTATAGTGGTGTTTCTGTATCAGTTATTCTCAAACGACTGTGTTTTTATAGTGGTGTTTCTGTATCAGTTATTCTCAAACGACTATTTTTTATAGTGGTGTTTTGTATCAGTGATTCTCAAACGACTGTGTTTTATAGTGGTGTTTCTGTATCAGTTATTCTCAAACGACTGTGTTTTATAGTGGTGTTTCTGTATCAGTGATTCTCAAACGACTGTGTTTTTTATAGTGGTGTTTCTGTATCAGTGATTCTCAAACGACTATTTTTTATAGTGGTGTTTCTGTATCAGTTATTCTCAAACGACTGTGTTTTTATAGTGGTGTTTCTGTATCAGTTATTCTCAAACGACTGTGTTTTTATAGTGGTGTTTCTGTATCAGTTATTCTCAAACGACTACGTTTTTTTATAGTGGTGTTTTTGTATCAGTGATTCTCAAACGACTGTGTTTTTATAGTGGTGTTTCTGTATCAGTTATTCTCAAACGACTGTGTTTTTTTATAGTGGTGTTTCTGTATCAGTTATTCTCAAACGACTATTTTTTATAGTGGTGTTTTTGTATCAGTGATTCTCAAACGACTGTGTTTTTATAGTGGTGTTTCTGTATCAGTGATTCTCAAACGACTATTTTTTATAGTGGTGTTTCTGTATCAGTGATTCTCAAACGACTATTTTTTTATAGTGGTGTTTCTGTATCAGTGATTCTCAAACGACTATTTTTTATAGTGGTGTTTCTGTATCAGTGATTCTCAAACGACTGTGTTTTTATAGTGGTGTTTCTGTATCAGTTATTCTCAAACGACTGTGTTTTTTATAGTGGTGTTTCTGTATCAGTTATTCTCAAACGACTGTGTTTTTATAGTGGTGTTTTTGTATCAGTGATTCTCAAACGACTATTTTTTTATAGTGGTGTTTTTGTATCAGTGATTCTCAAACGACTGTGTTTTTATAGTGGTGTTTCTGTATCAGTTATTCTCAAACGACTATTTTTTATAGTGGTGTTTTTGTATCAGTGATTCTCAAACGACTATTTTTTATAGTGGTGTTTTTGTATCAGTGATTCTCAAACGACTGTGTTTTTATAGTGGTGTTTCTGTATCAGTTATTCTCAAACGACTGTGTTTTTATAGTGGTGTTTCTGTATCAGTTATTCTCAAACGACTGTGTTTTTATAGTGGTGTTTCTGTATCAGTTATTCTCAAACGACTGTGTTTTTTATAGTGGTGTTTTGTATCAGTGATTCTCAAACGACTGTGTTTTTATAGTGGTGTTTCTGTATCAGTTATTCTCAAACGACTGTGTTTTTATAGTGGTGTTTTTGTATCAGTGATTCTCAAACGACTATTTTTTGTAGTGTTGTTTCTGTATCAGTGATTCTCAAACGACTATTTTTTTTATAGTGGTGTTTTTGTATCAGTGATTCTCAAACGACTGTGTTTTTTATAGTGGTGTTTCTGTATCAGTTATTCTCAAACGACTGTGTTTTATAGTGGTGTTTCTGTATCAGTTATTCTCAAACGACTGTGTTTTTATAGTGGTGTTTTTGTATCAGTGATTCTCAAACGACTACGTTTTTATAGTGGTGTTTCTGTATCAGTTATTCCCAAACGACTGTGTTTTTATAGTGGTGTTTCTGTATCAGTTATTCTCAAACGACTGTGTTTTTTATAGTGGTGTTTTTGTATCAGTGATTCTCAAACGACTGTGTTTTATATGGTGTTTTTGTATCAGTGATTCTCAAACGACTGTGTTTTTATAGTGGTGTTTCTGTATCAGTGATTCTCAAACGACTGTGTTTTTTTATAGTGGTGTTTCTGTATCAGTTATTCTCAAACGACTGTGTTTTTATAGTGGTGTTTCTGTATCAGTTATTCTCAAACGACTGTTTTTTATAGTGGTGTTTTTGTATCAGTGATTCTCAAACGACTGTGTTTTTTATAGTGGTGTTTCTGTATCAGTTATTCTCAAACGACTGTGTTTTTATAGTGGTGTTTCTGTATCAGTTATTCTCAAACGACTGTGTTTTTATAGTGGTGTTTTTGTATCAGTGATTCTCAAACGACTGTGTTTTTATAGTGGTGTTTCTGTATCAGTGATTCTCAAACGACTATTTTTTTATAGTGGTGTTTCTGTATCAGTGATTCTCAAACGACTATTTTTTAGTGGTGTTTTTGTATCAGTGATTCTCAAACGACTGTGTTTTTATAGTGGTGTTTTTGTATCAGTGATTCTCAAACGACTGTGTTTTTATAGTGGTGTTTCTGTATCAGTTATTCTCAAACGACTGTGTTTTTATAGTGGTGTTTCTGTATCAGTTATTCTCAAACGACTGTGTTTTTATAGTGGTGTTTTTGTATCAGTGATTCTCAAACGACTATTTTTTATAGTGGTGTTTTTGTATCAGTGATTCTCAAACGACTGTGTTTTTTTTATAGTGCTGTTTCTGTATCAGTTATTCTCAAACGACTATTTTTTTATAGTGGTGTTTCTGTATCAGTGATTCTCAAACGACTATTTTTTATAGTGGTGTTTTTTGTATCAGTGATTCTCAAACGACTGTGTTTTTTATAGTGGTGTTTCTGTATCAGTTATTCTCAAACGACTGTGTTTTTATAGTGGTGTTTCTGTATCAGTTATTCTCAAACGACTGTGTTTTTATAGTGGTGTTTCTGTATCAGTTATTCTCAAACGACTGTGTTTTTATAGTGGTGTTTCTGTATCAGTTATTCTCAAACGACTGTGTTTTTATAGTGGTGTTTCTGTATCAGTTATTCTCAAACGACTATTTTTTATAGTGGTGTTTCTGTATCAGTGATTCTCAAACGACTGTGTTTTTATAGTGGTGTTTCTGTATCAGTTATTCTCAAACGACTATTTTTTATAGTGGTGTTTTTGTATCAGTGATTCTCAAACGACTGTGTTTTTTTAGTGGTGTTTCTGTATCAGATATTCTCAAACGACTGTGTTTTAATAGTGGTGTTTTGCTATCAGTGATTCTCAAACGACTGTGTTTTTTATAGTGGTGTTTTGTATCAGTGATTCTCAAACGACTGTGTTTTTATAGTGGTGTTTCTGTATCAGTTATTCTCAAACGACTGTGTTTTTATAGTGGTGTTTCTGTATCAGTTATTCTCAAACGACTGTGTTTTATAGTGGTGTTTTTGTATCAGTGATTCTCAAACGACTGTGTTTTTATAGTGGTGTTTCTGTATCAGTTATTCTCAAACGACTATGTTTTTTATAGTGGTGTTTTGTATCAGTGATTCTCAAACGACTGTGTTTTTTATAGTGGTGTTTCTGTATCAGTTATTCTCAAACGACTGTGTTTTTATAGTGGTGTTTTTATCAGTGGACTGTTTTTTATAGTATCAGTGATTCTCAAACGACTATCAGTGATTCTCAAACGACTGTGTTTTTTATAGTGGTGTTTCTGTATCAGTTATTCTCAAACGACTGTGTTTTATAGTGGTGTTTCTGTATCAGTGATTCTCAAACGACTGTGTTTTTTATAGTGGTGTTTCTGTATCAGTTATTCTCAAACGACTGTGTTTTTTATAGTGGTGTTTCTGTATCAGTGATTCTCAAACGACTGTGTTTTATAGTGGTGTTTCTGTATCAGTGATTCTCAAACGACTGTGTTTTTATAGTGGTGTTTCTGTATCAGTTATTCTCAAACGACTGTGTTTTTATAGTGGTGTTTCTGTATCAGTGATTCTCAAACGACTGTGTTTTTATAGTGGTGTTTCTGTATCAGTTATTCTCAAACGACTGTGTTTTTATAGTGGTGTTTCTGTATCAGTTATTCTCAAACGACTGTGTTTTTATAGTGGTGTTTCTGTATCAGTTATTCTCAAACGACTGTGTTTTTATAGTGGTGTTTCTGTATCAGTTATTCTCAAACGACTGTGTTTTTATAGTGGTGTTTTTCTATCAGTGATTCTCAAACGACTATTTTTTTATAGTGGTGTTTCTGTATCAGTGATTCTCAAACGACTATTTTTTATAGTGGTGTTTCTGTATCAGTTATTCTCAAACGACTGTGTTTTTATAGTGGTGTTTCTGTATCAGTTATTCTCAAACGACTATTTTTTATAGTGGTTTTTTTGTATCAGTGATTCTCAAACGACTGTGTTTTTTATAGTGGTGTTTCTGTATCAGTTATTCTCAAACGACTGTGTTTTTATAGTGGTGTTTCTGTATCAGTTATTCTCAAACGACTGTGTTTTTTATAGTGGTGTTTCTGTATCAGTGATTCTCAAACGACTGTGTTTTTATAGTGGTGTTTCTGTATCAGTTATTCTCAAACGACTGTGTTTTATAGTGGTGTTTCTGTATCAGTTATTCTCAAACGACTATTTTTTATAGTGGTGTTTTTGTATCAGTGATTCTCAAACGACTGTGTTTTTATAGTGGTGTTTCTGTATCAGTTATTCTCAAACGACTATTTTTTATAGTGGTGTTTTTGTATCAGTGATTCTCAAACGACTGTGTTTTATAGTGGTGTTTCTGTATCAGTGATTCTCAAACGACTGTGTTTTTTATAGTGGTGTTTCTGTATCAGTTATTCTCAAACGACTGTGTTTTTATAGTGGTGTTTTGTATCAGTGATTCTCAAACGACTGTGTTTTTTATAGTGGTGTTTCTGTATCAGTTATTCTCAAACGACTGTGTTTTTTATAGTGGTGTTTCTGTATCAGTTATTCTCAAACGACTGTGTTTTTATAGTGGTGTTTTTGTATCAGTGATTCTCAAACGACTGTGTTTTTATAGTGGTGTTTCTGTATCAGTTATTCTCAAACGACTGTGTTTTTATAGTGGTGTTTCTGTATCAGTTATTCTCAAACGACTGTGTTTTTTATAGTGGTGTTTCTGTATCAGTTATTCTCAAACGACTGTGTTTTTATAGTGGTGTTTTTGTATCAGTGATTCTCAAACGACTGTGTTTTTATAGTGGTGTTTCTGTATCAGTGATTCTCAAACGACTATGTTTTTATAGTGGTGTTTCTGTATCAGTTATTCTCAAACGACTGTGTTTTTTATAGTGGTGTTTCTGTATCAGTTATTCTCAAACGACTATTTTTTTTTATAGTGGTGTTTTGTATCAGTGATTCTCAAACGACTGTGTTTTATAGTGGTGTTTCTGTATCAGTGATTCTCAAACGACTTTTTTTTATAGTGGTGTTTCTGTATCAGTGATTCTCAAACGACTGTGTTTTTATAGTGGTGTTTTTGTATCAGTTATTCTCAAACGACTGTGTTTTTATAGTGGTGTTTCTGTATCAGTTATTCTCAAACGACTGTGTTTTTATAGTGGTGTTTTTGTATCAGTGATTCTCAAACGACTGTGTTTTTATAGTGGTGTTTCTGTATCAGTTATTCTCAAACGACTGTGTTTTTATAGTGGTGTTTCTGTATCAGTTATTCTCAAACGACTGTGTTTTTTTATAGTGGTGTTTTGTATCAGTTATTCTCAAACGACTGTGTTTTTTATAGTGGTGTTTTGTATCAGTGATTCTCAAACGACTGTGTTTTTTATAGTGGTGTTTCTGTATCAGTTATTCTCAAACGACTGTGTTTTTTATAGTGGTGTTTCTGTATCAGTGATTCTCAAACGACTGTGTTTTTTATAGTGGTGTTTCTGTATCAGTGATTCTCAAACGACTGTGTTTTTATAGTGGTGTTTCTGTATCAGTGATTCTCAAACGACTATTTTTTATAGTGGTGTTTCTGTATCAGTGATTCTCAAACGACTGTGTTTTTATAGTGGTGTTTCTGTATCAGTTATTCTCAAACGACTGTGTTTTTATAGTGGTGTTTCTGTATCAGTTATTCTCAAACGACTGTGTTTTTTATAGTGGTGTTTCTGTATCAGTTATTCTCAAACGACTGTGTTTTTGTGGTGTTTCTGTATCAGTTATTCTCAAACGACTGTGTTTTTATAGTGGTGTTTTGTATCAGTGATTCTCAAACGACTGTGTTTTATAGTGGTGTTTCTGTATCAGTTATTCTCAAACGACTGTGTTTTTATAATGGTGTTTCTGTATCAGTTATTCTCAAACGACTATTTTTTTTATAGTGGTTTTTTTTGTATCAGTGATTCTCAAACGACTGTGTTTTTATAGTGGTGTTTCTGTATCAGTGATTCTCAAACGACTGTGTTTTTATAGTGGTGTTTTTGTATCAGTTATTCTCAAACGACTGTTTTTTATAGTGGTGTTTCTGTATCAGTTATTCTCAAACGACTGTGTTTTTTTATAGTGGTGTTTTGTATCAGTGATTCTCAAACGACTGTGTTTTTTATAGTGGTGTTTTTGTATCAGTGATTCTCAAACGACTATGTTTTTTATATAGTGGTGTTTCTGTATCAGTGATTCTCAAACGACTGTGTTTTATAGTGGTGTTTCTGTATCAGTTATTCTCAAACGTGGTTTTTCTGTATCAGTTATTCTCAAACGACTGTGTTTTTTTTATAGTAGTGTTTCTGTATCAGTTATTCTCAAACGACTATTTTTATAGTGGTGTTTTTGTATCAGTGATTCTCAAACGACTGTGTTTTTATAGTGGTGTTTCTGTATCAGTGATTCTCAAACGACTATTTTTTGTAGTGGGGTTTCTGTATCAGTGATTCTCAAACGACTGTTTTTTTATAGTGGTGTTTCTGTATCAGTGATTCTCAAACGACTGTGTTTTTTTATAGTGGTGTTTCTGTATCAGTGATTCTCAAACGACTGTGTTTTTATAGTGGTGTTTCTGTATCAGTTATTCTCAAACGACTGTGTTTTTTATAGTGGTGTTTCTGTATCAGTTATTCTCAAACGACTGTGTTTTATAGTGGTGTTTCTGTATCAGTTATTCTCAAACGACTGTTTTTTTATAGTGGTGTTTCTGTATCAGTGATTCTCAAACGACTGTGTTTTATAGTGGTGTTTCTGTATCAGTTATTCAAACGACTGTGTTTTATAGTGGTGTTTTTGTATCAGTGATTCTCAAACGACTATTTTTATAGTGGTGTTTTTGTATCAGTGATTCTCAAACGACTGTGTTTTTATAATGGTGTTTCTGTATCAGTTATTCTCAAACGACTGTGTTTTTATAGTGGTGTTTTGTATCAGTTATTCTCAAACGACTGTGTTTTATAGTGGTGTTTCTGTATCAGTGATTCTCAAACGACTGTGTTTTTGTATAGTGGTGTTTCTGTATCAGTTATTCTCAAACGACTGTGTTTTTATAGTGGTGTTTCTGTATCAGTTATTCTCAAACGACTGTGTTTTTATAGTGGTGTTTCTGTATCAGTTATTCTCAAACGACTGTGTTTTTATAGTGGTGTTTCTGTATCAGTTATTCTCAAACGACTGTGTTTTTTTATAGTGGTGTTTTTGTATCAGTTATTCTCAAACGACTGTTTTTTTATAGTGGTGTTTCTGTATCAGTTATTCTCAAACGACTGTGTTTTTTTATAGTGGTGTTTCTGTATCAGTTATTCTCAAACGACTGTGTTTTATAGTGGTGTTTTGTATCAGTGATTCTCAAACGACTGTGTTTTTATAGTGGTGTTTCTGTATCAGTTATTCTCAAACGACTGTGTTTTTATAGTGGTGTTTCTGTATCAGTGATTCTCAAACGACTATTTTTTATAGTGGTGTTTTTGTATCAGTGATTCTCAAACGACTGTGTTTTTATAGTGGTGTTTCTGTATCAGTTGATTCTCAAACGACTATGTTTTTTATAGTGGTGTTTTTTGTATCAGTGATTCTCAAACGACTGTGTTTTTTTATAGTGGTGTTTCTGTATCAGTTATTCTCAAACGACTGTGTTTTTATAGTGGTGTTTTGTATCAGTGATTCTCAAACGACTGTGTTTTTTTATAGTGGTGTTTTTGTATCAGTGATTCTCAAACGACTATGTTTTTTATAGTGGTGTTTCTGTATCAGTTATTCTCAAACGACTGTGTTTTTTATAGTGGTGTTTCTGTATCAGTTATTCTCAAACGACTGTGTTTTATAGTGGTGTTTCTGTATCAGTGATTCTCAAACGACTATTTTTATAGTGGTGTTTCTGTATCAGTGATTCTCAAACGACTGTGTTTTTATAGTGGTGTTTCTGTATCAGTTATTCTCAAACGACTGTGTTTTTATAGTGGTGTTTCTGTATCAGTTATTCTCAAACGACTATTTTTATAGTGGTGTTTTGTATCAGTGATTCTCAAACGACTGTGTTTTATAGTGGTGTTTCTGTATCAGTGATTCTCAAACGACTGTTTTTTTATAGTGGTGTTTTTTGTATCAGTGATTCTCAAACGACTGTGTTTTTTATAGTGGTGTTTCTGTATCAGTTATTCTCAAACGACTGTGTTTTTATAGTGGTGTTTTTGTATCAGTGATTATCAAACGACTGTGTTTTTATAGTGGTGTTTTGTATCAGTGATTCTCAAACGACTGTGTTTTTATAGTGGTGTTTCTGTATCAGTTATTCTCAAACGACTGTGTTTTTTTATAGTGGTGTTTCTGTATCAGTTATTCTCAAACGACTGTGTTTTTATAGTGGTGTTTCTGTATCAGTGATTCTCAAACGACTGTGTTTTATATAGTGGTGTTTCTGTATCAGTGATTCTCAAACGACTGTGTTTTTTATAGTGGTGTTTTTGTATCAGTGATTCTCAAACGACTATTTTTTTATAGTGGTGTTTTTGTATCAGTGATTCTCAAACGACTGTGTTTTATAGTGGTGTTTTGTATCAGTTATTCTCAAACGACTGTGTTTTTTATAGTGGTGTTTTGTATCAGTGATTCTCAAACGACTGTGTTTTTTATAGTGGTTTTTGTATCAGTTATTCTCAAACGACTAGTGGTGTTTCTGTATCAGTATCAGTGATTCTCAAACGACTGTGTTTTTTTATAGTGGTGTTTTTGTATCAGTGATTCTCAAACGACTGTTTTTTATAGTGGTGTTTCTGTATCAGTGATTCTCAAACGACTGTGTTTTTTTATAGTGGTGTTTTTGTATCAGTGATTCTCAAACGACTATGTTTTTATAGTGGTGTTTCTGTATCAGTTATTCTCAAACGACTGTGTTTTTATAGTGGTGTTTCTGTATCAGTTATTCTCAAACGACTGTGTTTTTTTTTATAGTGGTGTTTCTGTATCAGTTATTCTCAAACGACTGTGTTTTTATAGTGGTGTTTTTTGTATCAGTGATTCTCAAACGACTGTGTTTTTATAGTGGTGTTTCTGTATCAGTTATTCTCAAACGACTATGTTTTTTATAGTGGTGTTTTGTATCAGTTATTCTCAAACGACTGTGTTTTTTATAGTGGTGTTTCTGTATCAGTGATTCTCAAACGACTGTGTTTTTTTATAGTGGTGTTTCTGTATCAGTTATTCTCAAACGACTGTATTTTTTATAGTGGTGTTTCTGTATCAGTGATTCTCAAACGACTATTTTTTATAGTGGTGTTTCTGT
>NW_027467777.1:31119502-31190941 GCF_004210375.1 Tachypleus tridentatus | reverse complement strand
ATCTTACAAGATTGTTTACAGAATCTTAGATAAGGATCTTACTAGATTGTTTACAGCAGATAAGGATCTTACTAGATTGTTTACAGCAGATAAGGATCTTACAAGATTGTTTACAGTAGATAAGGATCTTACTAGATTGTTTACAGTAGATAAGGATCTTACTAGATTGTTTACAGTAGATAAGGATCTTACTAGATTGTTTACAGTAGATAAGAATCTTACTAGATTGTTTACAGATAAGATTTACAAAGTTTACAATAGATCTTACTAGATTGTTTTACAGTAGATAAGGATCTTACAAGATTGTTTACAGTAGATAAGGATCTTACTAGATTGTTTACAGTAGATAAGGATCTTACTAGATTGTTTACAGTAGATAAGGATCTTACTAGATTGTTTACATTAGATAAGGATCTTACTAGATTGTTTACAGTAGATAAGGATCTTACAAGATTGTTTATAGCAGATAAGGATCTTACTAGATTGTTTACAATAGATATGGATCTTAGTAGATTGTTTACAGTAGATAAGGATCTTACCATTGTTTACAGTAGATAAGGATCTTACAAGATTGTTTACAGCAGATAAAGATCTTACTAGATTGTTTACAGTAGATAAGGATCTTACTAGATTGTTTACAGTAGATAAGGATCTTACTAGATTGTTTACAGTAGGTAAGGATCTTACTAGATTGTTTTACAGTAAATAAGAATCTAACTACATTGTTTACAGTAGATAAGGATCTTACTGGATTGTTTACAGTAGATAAGGATCTTACGAGATTGTTTACAGCAGATAAGGATCTCACAAGATTGTTTATAGCAGATAAGGATCTTACAAGATTGTTTACAGTAGATAAGGATCTTATAAGATTGTTTTCAGTAGATAAGGATCTTATAAGATTGTTTTCAGTAGATAAGGATCTTACTAGATTGTTTACAATAGATAATGATCTTACTAGATTGTTTACAGCAGATAAGGATCTTACTAGATTGTTTACAATAGATATGGATCTTAGTAGATTGTTTACAGTAAATAAGAACTCTCTACATTGTTTACAGTAGATAAGGATCTTATAAGATTGTTTACAGTAGATAAGGATCTTACTAGATTGTTTACAATATATAAGGATCTTACTAGATTGTTTACAGTAGATAAGAATCTTACTAGATTGTTTACAGTAGATAAGGATCTTATAAGATTGTTTACAGTAGATAAGGATCTTATAGATTGTTTACAGCAGATAAGGATCTTACTAGGTTTTTTACAATATATATGGATCTTACTAGATTGTATACAGTAGATAAAGATCTTACTAGATTGTATACAGCAGATAACGATCTTACTAGATTGTTTACATTAGATAAGGATCTTACTAGATTGTTTACATTAGATAAGGATCTTACTAGATTGTTTACAGTAGATAAGGATCTTACTAGATTGTTTACATTAGATAAGGATCTTACTAGATTGTTTACAGTAGATAAGGATCTTACAAGATTGTTTACAGCAGATAAGGATCTTACTAGATTGTTTACAGTAGATAAGGATCTTACTAGATTGTTTACAGTAGATAAGGATCTTACTAGATTGTTTACATTAGATAAGGATCTTACTAGATTGTTTATAGCAGATAAGGATCTTACAAGATTGTTTACAGCAGATAAGCATCTTACTCGAACGTTTACAGTAGGTAAGGATCTTACTAGATTGTTTACAGTAGATAAGGATCTTACTAGATGGTTTACAGTAAATAAGAATCTAATTACATTGTTTACAGTAGATAAGGATCTTACTAGATTGTTTACAGTAGATAAGGATCTTACTAGATTGTTTACAGTAGATAAGGATCTTACTAGATGGTTTACAGTAAATAAGAATCTAACTACATTGTTTACAGTAGATAAGGATCTTATAAGATAGTTTACATCAGATAAGGATCTTACTAGATTGTATACAGTAGATAAGGATCTTACTGGATTGTTTACAGTAGATAAGAATCTTACAAGATTCTTTACAGCAGATAAGGATCTTACAAGATTGTTACAAAAGATAACGATTTTACTATATTGTTTACAGCAGATAAGGATCTCACTAGATTGTTTATAGCAGATAAGGATCTTACTAGATTGTTTACAGTAGATAAGGATCTTACTAGATTGTTTACAGTAGATAAGGATCTTACTAGATTGTTTACAGTAAATAAGAATCTAACTACATTGTTTACAGTAGATAAGGATCTTACTAGATTGTTTACAGTAGATAAGGATCTTACTAGATTGTTTACAGCAGATAAGGATCTCACAAGATTGTTTATAGCAGATAAGGATCTTACTAGATTGTTTACAGTAAATAAGAATCTCTACATTGTTTACAGTAGATAAGGATCTTATAAGATTGTTTACAGCAGATAAGGGTCTTACTAGATTGTTTACAATAGATATGGATCTTAGTAGATTGTTTACAGCAGATAAGGGTATTACTAGATTGTTTACAATAGATATGGATCTTAGTAGATTGTTTACAGTAAATAAGAACTCTCTACATTGTTTACAGTAGATAAGGATCTTATAAGATTGTTTACAGTAGATAAGGATCTTACTAGATTGTTTACAATATATAAGGATCTTACTAGATTGTTTACAGTAAATAAGATAAATCTAACTACATTGTTTACAGTAGATAAGGATCTTATAAGATTGTTTACAGCAGATAAGGATCTTACTAGATTGTTTACAATAGATAAGGATCTTACTAGATTGTTTACAGCAGATAAGGATCTTACAAGATTGTTTACAACAGATAAGGATCTTACTAGATTGTTTACAGTAGATAAGGATCTTACTAGATTGTTTACAGTAGATAAGATCTTACTAGATTGTTTACAGTAGATAAGAATCTTACTAGATTGTTTACAGTAGATAAGGATCTTACTAGATTGTTTACAGTAGATAAGGATCTTACAAGATTGTTTACAGTAGATAAGGATCTTACTAGATTGTTTACAGTAGATAAGGATCTTACTAGATTGTTTACAGTAGATAAGGATCTTACAAGATTGTTTACAGTTTAGATAAGGATCTTACTAGATTGTTTACAGTAGATAAGAATCTTACTAGATTGTTTACAGTAGATAAGAATCTTACTAGATTGTTTACAGTAGATAAGGATCTTACAGATTGTTTACAGTAGATAAGAATCTTACTAGATTGTTTACAGTAGATAAGGATCTTACTAGATTGTTTACAGTAGATAAGAATCTTACTAGATTGTTTACAGCAGATAAGGATCTTACTAGATTGTTTACAGTAGATAAGGATCTTACTAGATTGTTTACAGCAGATAAGGATCTTACTAGATTTTTACAATAGATAAGGATCTTACTAGATTGTTTACAGTAGATAAGAATCTTACTAGATTGTTTACAGTAGATAAGGATCTTACTAGATTGTTTACAGTAGATAAGGATCTTACACGATTGTTTACAGTAGATAAGAATCTTACTACATTGTTTACAGTAGATAAGAATCTTACTAGATTGTTTACAGCAGATAAGGATCTTACTAGATTGTTTACAGTAGATAAGGATCTTACTAGATTGTTTACAGCAGATAACGATCTTACAAGATTGTTTACAGTAGATAAGGATCTTACTAGATTGTTTACAGTAGATAAGGATCTTACTAGATTGTTTACAGTAGATAAGGATCTTACTAGATTGTTTACAGTAGATAAGGATCTTACTAGATTGTTTACAGTAAATAAGAATCTACTACATTGTTTACAGTAGATAAGGATCTTACTAGATTGTTTACAGTAGATAAGGATCTTACTAGATTGTTTACAGCAGATAAGGATCTTACTAGATTGTTTACAGCAGATAAGAATCTTACTAAATTGTTTACAGCAGATAAGGATCTTACTAGATTGTTTACAAAAGATAAGGATCTTACTAGATTGTTTTAGCAGATAGATAAGGATCTTACAAGATTGTTTACAGTAGATAAGGATCTTACTAGATTGTTTACAGTAGATAAGGATCTTACTAGATTGTTTACAGTAGATAAAGATCTTACTAGATTGTTTACAGTAGATAAGAATCTTACTAGATTGTTTACAGCAGATAAGGATCTTACTAGATTGTTTACAATAGATAAGGATCTTACTAGATTGTTTATAGCAGATAACGATCTTACAAGATTGTTTACAAAGATAACGATCTTACTAAGATTGTTTACAGTAGATAAGGATCTTACTAGATTGTTTACAGCAGATAAGGATCTTACTAGATTGTTTACAGTAGATAAGGATCTTACTAGATTGTTTACAGCAGATAAGGATCTTACTAGATTGTTTACAGTAGATAAGGATCTTACTAGATTGTTTACAGTAGATAAGGATCTTACTAGATTGTTTACAGTAGATAAGATCTTACTAGATTGTTTACAGTAGATAAGGATCTTACTAGATTGTTTACAGCAGATAAGGATCTTACTAGATTGTTTACAGTAGATAAGGATCTTACTAGATTGTTTACAGCAGATAAGGATCTTACAAGATTGTTTACAGCAGATAAGGATCTTACTAGATTGTTTACAGTAGATAAGGATCTTACTAGATTGTTTACAGTAGATAAGGATCTTACTAGATTGTTTACAGTAGATAAGGATCTTACTAGATTGTTTACAGTAGATAAGGATCTTACAAGATTGTTTACAGTAGATAAGGATCTTACTAGATTGTTTACAGCAGATAAGGATCTTACAAGATTGTTTACAGTAGATAAGGATCTTACTAGATTGTTTACAGTAGATAAGGATCTTACTAGATTGTTTACAGTAGATAAGGATCTTACTAGATTGTTTACAGTAGATAAGGATCTTACTAGATTGTTTACAGTAGATAAGGATCTTACTAGATTGTTTACAGTAGATAAGGATCTTACTAGATTGTTTACAGTAGATAAGGATCTTACTAGATTGTTTACAGTAGATAAGGATCTTACTAGATTGTTTACAGCAGATAAGGATCTTACTAGATTGTTTACAGTAGATAAGGATCTTACTAGATTGTTTACAGTAGATAAGGATCTTACAAGATTGTTTACAGTAGATAAGGATCTTACTAGATTGTTTACAGTAGATAAGGATCTTACTAGATTGTTTACAGTAGATAAGGATCTTACTAGATTGTTTACAGTAGATAAGGATCTTACTAGATTGTTTACAGTAGATAAGGATCTTACTAGATTGTTTACAGTAGATAAGGATCTTACTAGATTGTTTACAGTAGATAAGGATCTTACTAGATTGTTTACAGTAGATAAGGATCTTACTAGATTGTTTACAGTAGATAAGGATCTTACTAGATTGTTTACAGTAGATAAGGATCTTACTAGATTGTTTACAGTAGATAAGGATCTTACATTGTTTACAGTATAAGATTGTTTACAGTAGATAAGGATCTTACTAGATTGTTTACAATAGATAAGGATCTTACTAGATTGTTTACAGCAGATAAGGATCTTACTAGATTGTTTACAGTAGATAAGGATCTTACTAGATTGTTTACAGTAGATAAGGATCTTACTAGATTGTTTACAGTAGATAAGGATCTTACTAGATTGTTTACAGTAGATAAGATAATTGGAGGATCTTACTAGATTGTTTACAGCAGATAAGGATCTTACTAGATTGTTTACAAGTAGATAAGGATCTTACTAGATTGTTTACAGTAGATAAGGATCTTACTAGATTGTTTACAGTAGATAAGGATCTTACTAGATTGTTTACAGTAGATAAGGATCTTACTAGATTGTTTACAGTAGATAAGGATCTTACTAGATTGTTTACAGTAGATAAGGATCTTACTAGATTGTTTACAGTAGATAAGGATCTTACTAGATTGTTTACAGTAGATAAGGATCTTACTAGATTGTTTACAGTAGATAAGGATCTTACTAGATTGTTTACATTAGATAAGGATCTTACTAGATTGTTTACAGTAGATAAGGATCTTACTAGATTGTTTACAGTAGATAAGGATCTTACTAGATTGTTTACAGTAGATAAGGATCTTACTAGATTGTTTACAGTAGATAAGGATCTTACTAGATTGTTTACAGTAGATAAGGATCTTACTAGATTGTTTACAGTAGATAAGGATCTTACTAGATTGTTTACAGTAGATAAGGATCTTACTAGATTGTTTACAGTAGATAAGGATCTTACTAGATTGTTTACAGTAGATAAGGATCTTACTAGATTGTTTACAGTAGATAAGGATCTTACTAGATTGTTTACAGTAGATAAGGATCTTACTAGATTGTTTACAGTAGATAAGGATCTTACTAGATTGTTTACAGTAGATAAGGATCTTACTAGATTGTTTACAGTAGATAAGGATCTTACTAGATTGTTTACAGTAGATAAGGATCTTACTAGATTGTTTACAGTAGATAAGGATCTTACTAGATTGTTTACAGCAGATAAGGATCTTACAAGATTGTTTACAGTAGATAACGATCTTACTAGATTGTTTACAGTAGATAAGAATCTTACTAGATTGTTTACAGTAGATAAGGATCTTACTAGATTGTTTACAGTAGATAAGGATCTTACTAGATTGTTTACAGTAGATAAGAATCTTACTAGATTGTTTACAGTAGATAAGAATCTTACTAGATTGTTTACAGTAGATAAGGATCTTACTAGATTGTTTACAGTAGATAAGGATCTTACAAGATTGTTTACAGTAGATAAGGATCTTACTAGATTGTTTACAGCAGATAAGGATCTTACTAGATTGTTTACAGTAGATAAGGATCTTACTAGATTGTTTACAGTAGATAAGGATCTTACTAGATTGTTTACAGTAGATAAGGATCTTACTAGATTGTTTACAGTAGATAAGATCTTACTAGATTGTTTACAGTAGATAAGGATCTTACTAGATTGTTTACAGTAGATAAGGATCTTACTAGATTGTTTACAGCAGATAAGGATCTTACTAGATTGTTTACAGTAGATAAGGATCTTACTAGATTGTTTACAGTAGATAAGGATCTTACTAGATTGTTTACAGTAGATAAGGATCTTACTAGATTGTTTACAGTAGATAAGGATCTTACTAGATTGTTTACAGTAGATAAGGATCTTACTAGATTGTTTACAGTAGATAAGGATCTTACTAGATTGTTTACAGTAGATAAGGATCTTACTAGATTGTTTACAGTAGATAAGGATCTTACTAGATTGTTTACAGTAGATAAGAATCTTACTAGATTGTTTACAGTAGATAAGGATCTTACTAGATTGTTTACAGTAGATAAGGATCTTACTAGATTGTTTACAGCAGATAAGGATCTTACTAGATTGTTTACAGTAGATAAGGATCTTACTAGATTGTTTACAGTAGATAAGGATCTTACTAGATTGTTTACAGTAGATAAGGATCTTACTAGATTGTTTACAGTAGATAAGGATCTTACTAGATTGTTTACAGTAGATAAGGATCTTACTAGATTGTTTACAGCAGATAAGGATCTTACTAGATTGTTTACAGTAGATAAGGATCTTACTAGATTGTTTACAGTAGATAAGGATCTTACTAGATTGTTTACAGTAGATAAGGATCTTACTAGATTGTTTACAGTAGATAAGGATCTTACTAGATTGTTTACAGTAGATAAGGATCTTACTAGATTGTTTACAGTAGATAAGGATCTTACTAGATTGTTTACAGTAGATAAGGATCTTACTAGATTGTTTACAGTAGATAAGGATCTTACTAGATTGTTTACAGTAGATAAGGATCTTACTAGATTGTTTACAGTAGATAAGGATCTTACTAGATTGTTTACAGTAGATAAGGATCTTACAAGATTGTTTACAGTAGATAAGGATCTTACTAGATTGTTTACAGTAGATAAGGATCTTACTAGATTGTTTACAGTAGATAAGGATCTTACTAGATTGTTTACAGTAGATAAGGATCTTACTAGATTGTTTACAGCAGATAAGGATCTTACTAGATTGTTTACAGTAGATAAGGATCTTACTAGATTGTTTACAGTAGATAAGGATCTTACTAGATTGTTTACAGTAGATAAGGATCTTACTAGATTGTTTACAGTAGATAAGGATCTTACTAGATTGTTTACAGTAGATAAGGATCTTACTAGATTGTTTACAGTAGATAAGGATCTTACTAGATTGTTTACAGTAGATAAGGATCTTACTAGATTGTTTACAGTAGATAAGGATCTTACTAGATTGTTTACAGTAGATAAGGATCTTACTAGATTGTTTACAGTAGATAAGGATCTTACTAGATTGTTTACAGTAGATAAGAATCTTCTACATTGTTTACAGTAGATAAGGATCTTATAAGATTGTTTACAGCAGATAAGGATCTTACTAGATTGTTTACAGTAGATAAGGATCTTACTAGATTGTTTACAGCAGATAAGGATCTTACTAGATTGTTTACAATAGATAAGGATCTTACTAGATTGTTTACAGTAGATAAGGATCTTATAAGATTGTTTACAGTAGATAAGGATCTTATAAGATTGTTTACAGTAGATAAGGATCTTACTAGATTGTTTACAGTAGATAAGGATCTTACTAGATTGTTTACAATAGATAAGGATCTTACTAGATTGTTTACAGCAGATAAGGATCTTACAAGATTGTTTACAGTAGATAACGATCTTACTAGATTGTTTACAGTAGATAAGGATCTTACTAGATTGTTTACAGCAGATAAGGATCTTACTAGATTGTTTACATTAGATAAGGATCTTTCTAGATTGTTTACATTAGATAAGGATCTTACTAGATTGTTTACATTAGATAAGGATCTTACTAGATTGTTTACATTAGATAAGGATCTTACTAGATTGTTTACAGTAGATAAGGATCTTACTAGATTGTTTACAGTAGATAAGGATCTTACTAGATTGTTTACAGTAGATAAGGATCTTACAAGATTGTTTACAGCAGATAAGGATCTTACTAGATTGTTTACAGTAGATAAGGATCTTACTAGATTGTTTACAGTAGATAAGGATCTTACTAGATTGTTTACAGTAGATAAGGATCTTACTAGATTGTTTACAGTAGATAAGGATCTTACTAGATTGTTTACAGTAGATAAGGATCTTACTAGATTGTTTACAGTAGATAAGGATCTTACTAGATTGTTTACAGTAGATAAGGATCTTACTAGATTGTTTACAATAGATAAGGATCTTACTAGATTGTTTACAGTAGATAAGGATCTTACTAGATTGTTTACAGTAGATAAGGATCTTACTAGATTGTTTACAGTAGATAAGGATCTTACTAGATTGTTTACAGTAGATAAGGATCTTACTAGATTGTTTACAGTAGATAAGGATCTTACTAGATTGTTTACAGTAGATGAATCTTACTAGATTGTTTACAGCAGATAAGGATCTTACTAGATTGTTTACAGTAGATAAGGATCTTACTAGATTGTTTACAGTAGATAAGGATCTTACTAGATTGTTTACAGTAGATAAGGATCTTACTAGATTGTTTACAGTAGATAAGGATCTTACTAGATTGTTTACAGTAGATAAGGATCTTACTAGATTGTTTACAGTAGATAAGAATCTTACTAGATTGTTTACAGTAGATAAGGATCTTACTAGATTGTTTACAGTAGATAAGGATCTTACTAGATTGTTTACAGTAGATAAGGATCTTACTAGATTGTTTACAGTAGATAAGGATCTTACTAGATTGTTTACAGTAGATAAGGATCTTACTAGACTAGATAACGATCTTACTAGATTGTTTACAGTAGATAAGGATCTTACTAGATTGTTTACAGTAGATAAGGATCTTACTAGATTGTTTACAGTAGATAAGGATCTTACTAGATTGTTTACAGTAGATAAGAATCTTACTAGATTGTTTACAGTAGATAAGGATCTTACTAGATTGTTTACAGTAGATAAGGATCTTACTAGATTGTTTACAGTAGATAAGGATCTTACTAGATTGTTTACAGTAGATAAGAATCTTACTAGATTGTTTACAGTAGATAAGGATCTTACTAGATTGTTTACAGTAGATAAGGATCTTACTAGATTGTTTACAGTAGATAAGGATCTTACTAGATTGTTTACAGTAGATAAGGATCTTACTAGATTGTTTACAGTAGATAAGAATCTTACTAGATTGTTTACAGTAGATAAGGATCTTACTAGATTGTTTACAGTAGATAAGGATCTTACTAGATTGTTTACAGTAGATAAGGATCTTACTAGATTGTTTACAGTAGATAAGGATCTTACTAGATTGTTTACAGTAGATAAGGATCTTACTAGATTGTTTACAGTAGATAAGGATCTTACTAGATTGTTTACAGTAGATAAGGATCTTACTAGATTGTTTACAGTAGATAAGGATCTTACTAGATTGTTTACAGTAGATAAGGATCTTACTAGATTGTTTACAGTAGATAAGGATCTTACTAGATTGTTTACAGTAGATAAGGATCTTACTAGATTGTTTACAGTAGATAAGGATCTTACTAGATTGTTTACAGTAGATAAGGATCTTACTAGATTGTTTACAGTAGATAAGGATCTTACTAGATTGTTTACAGTAGATAAGGATCTTACTAGATTGTTTACAGTAGATAAGGATCTTACTAGATTGTTTACAGTAGATAAGGATCTTACTAGATTGTTTACAGTAGATAAGGATCTTACTAGATTGTTTACAGTAGATAAGGATCTTACTAGATTGTTTACAGTAGATAAGGATCTTACTAGATTGTTTACAGTAGATAAGGATCTTACAAGATTGTTTACAGTAGATAAGGATCTTACTAGATTGTTTACAGCAGATAAGGATCTTACTAGATTGTTTACAGTAGATAAGGATCTTACTAGATTGTTTACAGTAGATAAGGATCTTACTAGATTGTTTACATTGTTTACAGTAGATAAGGATCTTACTAGATTGTTTACATAGATAAGGATTTACAGTAGATAAGGATCTTACTAGATTGTTTACAGTAGATAAGGATCTTACTAGATTGTTTACAGTAGATAAGGATCTTACTAGATTGTTTACAGTAGATAAGGATCTTACTAGATTGTTTACAGTAGATAAGGATCTTACTAGATTGTTTACAGTAGATAAGGATCTTACTAGATTGTTTACAGTAGATAAGGATCTTACTAGATTGTTTACAGTAGATAAGGATCTTACTAGATTGTTTACAGTAGATAAGGATCTTACTAGATTGTTTACAGTAGATAAGGATCTTACTAGATTGTTTACAGTAGATAAGGATCTTACTAGATTGTTTACAGTAGATAAGGATCTTACTAGATTGTTTACAGTAGATAAGGATCTTACTAGATTGTTTACAGTAGATAAGGATCTTACTAGATTGTTTACAGTAGATAAGAATCTTACTAGATTGTTTACAGTAGATAAGGATCTTACTAGATTGTTTACAGTAGATAAGGATCTTACTAGATTGTTTACAGTAGATAAGGATCTTACTAGATTGTTTACAGTAGATAAGGATCTTACTAGATTGTTTACAGTAGATAAGGATCTTACTAGATTGTTTACAGCAGATAAGGATCTTACAAGATTGTTTACAGTAGATAAGGATCTTACTAGATTGTTTACAGTAGATAAGGATCTTACTAGATTGTTTACAGTAGATAAGGATCTTACTAGATTGTTTACAGTAGATAAGGATCTTACTAGATTGTTTACAGTAGATAAGGATCTTACTAGATTGTTTACAGTAGATAAGGATCTTACTAGATTGTTTACAGTAGATAAGGATCTTACTAGATTGTTTACAGTAGATAAGGATCTTACTAGATTGTTTACAGTAGATAAGGATCTTACTAGATTGTTTACAGTAGATAAGGATCTTACTAGATTGTTTACAGTAGATAAGGATCTTACTAGATTGTTTACAGTAGATAAGGATCTTACTAGATTGTTTACAGTAGATAAGGATCTTACTAGATTGTTTACAGTAGATAAGGATCTTACTAGATTGTTTACAGTAGATAAGGATCTTACTAGATTGTTTACAGTAGATAAGGATCTTACTAGATTGTTTACAGTAGATAAGGATCTTACTAGATTGTTTACAGTAGATAAGAATCTTACTAGATTGTTTACAGTAGATAAGGATCTTACTAGATTGTTTACAGTAGATAAGGATCTTACTAGATTGTTTACAGTAGATAAGGATCTTACTAGATTGTTTACAGTAGATAAGGATCTTACTAGATTGTTTACAGTAGATAAGGATCTTACTAGATTGTTTACAGTAGATAAGGATCTTACTAGATTGTTTACAGTAGATAAGGATCTTACTAGATTGTTTACAGTAGATAAGGATCTTACTAGATTGTTTACAGTAGATAAGGATCTTACTAGATTGTTTACAGTAGATAAGGATCTTACTAGATTGTTTACAGTAGATAAGGATCTTACTAGATTGTTTACAGTAGATAAGGATCTTACTAGATTGTTTACATTGTTAGATAAGGATCTTACTAGATTGTTTACAGTAGATAAGGATCTTACTAGATTGTTTACAGTAGATAAGGATCTTACTAGATTGTTTACAGTAGATAAGGATCTTACTAGATTGTTTACAGTAGATAAGGATCTTACTAGATTGTTTACAGTAGATAAGGATCTTACTATTGTTTACATAGATGATCTTACTAGATTGTTTACAGTAGATAAGGATCTTACTAGATTGTTTACAGTAGATAAGGATCTTACTAGATTGTTTACAGTAGATAAGGATCTTACTAGATTGTTTACAGTAGATAAGGATCTTACTAGATTGTTTACAGTAGATAAGGATCTTACTAGATTGTTTACAGTAGATAAGGATCTTACTAGATTGTTTACAGTAGATAAGGATCTTACTAGATTGTTTACAGTAGATAAGGATCTTACTAGATTGTTTACAGTAGATAAGAATCTTACTAGATTGTTTACAGTAGATAAGGATCTTACAAGATTGTTTACAGTAGATAAGGATCTTACTAGATTGTTTACAGTAGATAAGGATCTTACTAGATTGTTTACAGTAGATAAGGATCTTACTAGATTGTTTACAGCAGATAAGGATCTTACAAGATTGTTTACAATAGATAACGATCTTACTAGATTGTTTACAGTAGATAAGGATCTTACAAGATTGTTTACAGTAGATAAGGATCTTACTAGATTGTTTACAGTAGATAAGGATCTTACAAGATTGTTTACAGTAGATAAGGATCTTACTAGATTGTTTACAGTAGATAAGGATCTTACTAGATTGTTTACAGTAGATAAGGATCTTACTAGATTGTTTACAGTAGATAAGGATCTTACTAGATTGTTTACAGCAGATAAGGATCTTACTAGATTGTTTACAATAGATAAGATCTTACTAGATTGTTTACAGTAGATAAGGATCTTACTAGATTGTTTACAGTAGATAAGGATCTTACTAGATTGTTTACAGCAGATAAGGATCTTACTAGATTGTTTACAGCAGATAAGGATCTTACAAGATTGTTTACAGTAGATAAGGATCTTACTAGATTGTTTACAGTAGATAAGGATCTTACTAGATTGTTTACAGTAGATAAGGATCTTACTAGATTGTTTACAGTAGATAAGGATCTTACAAGATTGTTTACAATAGATAAGGATCTTACTAGATTGTTTACAGTAGATAAGGATCTTACTAGATTGTTTACAGCAGATAAGAATCTTACTAGATTGTTTACAGTAGATAACGATCTTACAAGATTGTTTACAAAGATAAGATTGATCTTACTAGATTGTTTACAGTAGATAAGGATCTTACTAGATTGTTTACAGCAGATAAGGATCTTACAAGATTGTTTACAGTAGATAAGGATCTTACTAGATTGTTTACAGCAGATAAGGATCTTACAAGATTGTTTACAATAGATAACGATCTTACTAGATTGTTTACAGCAGATAAGGATCTTACAAGATTGTTTACAGCAGATAAGGATCTTACTAGATTGTTTACAGTAGATAAGGATCTTACTAGATTGTTTACAGTAGATAAGGATCTTACTAGATTGTTTACAGTAGATAAGGATCTTACTACATTGTTTACAGTAGATAAGGATCTTACTTGATTGTTTACAGTAGATAAGGATATTATTAGATTGTTTACAGTAGATAAGGATCTTACTAGATGGTTTACAGTAAATAAGAATCTAACTACATTGTTTACAGTAGATAAGGATCTTATAAGATAGTTTACATCAGATAAGGATCTTACTAGATTGTTTACAGTAGATAAGGATCTTACTGGATTGTTTACAGTAGATAAGAATCTTACAAGATTGTTTACAGCAGATTAGGATCTTACAAGATTGTTATAATATATAACGATCTTACTATATTGTTTACAGCAGATAAGGATCTTACTAGATTGTTTACAGTAGATAAGGAACTTACTAGATTGTTTACAGTAGATAAGGATCTTACTCGATTGTTTACAGTAGGTAAGGATCTTACTAGATTGTTTTACAGTAAATAAGAATCTAACTACATTGTTTACAGTAGATAAGGATCTTACTGGATTGTTTACAGTAGATAAGGATCTTACGAGATTGTTTACAGCAGATAAGGATCTCACAAGATTGTTTATAGCAGATAAGGATCTTACTAGATTGTTTACAGTAAATAAGAATCTCTCTACATTGTTTACAGTAGATAAGGATCTTATAAGATTGTTTACAGCAGATAAGGGTCTTACTAGATTGTTTACAATAGATATGGATCTTAGTAGATTGTTTACAGCAGATAAGGGTCTTACTAGATTGTTTACAATAGATATGGATCTTAGTAGATTGTTTACAGTAAATAAGAACTCTCTACATTGTTTACAGTAGATAAGGATCTTATAAGATTGTTTACAGTAGATAAGGATCTTATAAGATTGTTTACAGCAGATAAGGATCTTACTAGGTTTTTTACAATAGATATGGATCTTACTAGATTGTATACAGCAGATAAAGATCTTACTAGATTGTATACAGCAGATAACGATCTTACTAGATTGTTTACATTAGATAAGGATCTTTCTAGATTGTTTACATTAGATAAGGATCTTACTAGATTGTTTACAGATCTTAGATAAGGATCTTACTAGATTGTTTACAGTAGATAAGGATCTTACTAGATTGTTTACAGTAGATAAGGATCTTACTAGATTGTTTACATTAGATAAGGATCTTACTAGATTGTTTACATTAGATAAGGATCTTACTAGATTGTTTACATTAGATAAGGATCTTACTAGATTGTTTACAGTAGATAAGGATCTTACAAGATTGTTTACAGTAGATAAGGATCTTACTAGATTGTTTACAATAGATAGGGATCTTACTAGATTGTTTACAGTAGATAAGAATCTTACTAGATTGTTTACAGTAGATAAGAGGATCTTACTAGATTGTTTACAGTAGATAAGGATCTTACTAGATTGTTTTTAAATTAGATAAGAATCTTACTACATTGTTTACAGTAGATAAGAATCTTACTAGATTGTTTACAGTAGATAAGAATCTTAGTAGAAAGATTGTTTACAGTAGATAAGGATCTTACTAGATTGTTTACAGTAGATAAGAATCTTACTAGATTGTTTACAGCAGATAAGGATCTTACAAGATTTTTACAGTAGATAACGATCTTACTAGATTGTTTACAGTAGATAAGAATCTTACTAGATTGTTTACAGTAGATAAGGATCTTACTAGATTGTTTACAGTAGATAAGGATCTTACTAGATGGTTTACAGTAAATAAGAATCTAATTACATTGTTTACAGTAGATAAGGATCTTACTTGATTGTTTACAGTAGATAAGGATATTATTAGATTGTTTACAGCAGATAAGGATCTTACAAGATTGTTTACAGTAGATAAGGATCTTACTAGATTGTTTACAGTAGATAAGGATCTTACTAGATTGTTTACAGTAGATAAGGATCTTACTAGATTGTTTACAGTAGATAAGGATCTTACTAGATTGTTTACAGTAGATAAGGATCTTACTAGATTGTTTACAGTAGATAAGGATCTTACTAGATTGTTTACAGTAGATAAGGATCTTACTAGATTGTTTACAGTAGATAAGGATCTTACTAGATTGTTTACAGCAGATAAGGATCTTACAAGATTGTTTACAGTAGATAAGAATCTTACTAGATTGTTTACAGCAGATAAGGATCTTACAAGATTTTTACAATAGATAACGATCTTACTAGATTTTTTACATTAGATAAGAATCAAACTGTATTGTTTACAGTAGATAAGGATCTTACTAGATTGTTTACAGTAGATAAGGATCTTACACGATTCTTTATAGTAGAAAAGAATCTAACTACATTGTTTACAGTAGATAAGAATCTTACTAGATTGTTTACAGCAGATAAGGATCTTACTAGATTGTTTACAATAGATAAGAATTTTACTAAATTGCTTATAGCAGATAACGATCTTACAAGATTGTTACAAAAGATAACGATCTTACTATATTGTTTACAGCAGATAAGGATCTCACTAGATTGTTTATAGCAGATAAGGATCTTACAAGATTGTTTACAGCAGATAAGCATCTTACTCGATTGTTTACAGTAGGTAAGGATCTTACTAGATTGTTTACAGTAGATAAGGATCTTACTAGATGGTTTACAGTAAATAAGAATCTTACTAGATTGTTTACAGCAGATAAGAATTTTACAATATTGCTACAATAGATAACGATCTGACTAGATTGTTTATAGCAGATAAGGATCTTACAAGATTGTTTACAGCAGATAAGCATCTTACTCGATCGTTTACATTAGATAAGGATCTTTCTAGATTGTTTACATTAGATAAGGATCTTACTAGATTGTTTACATTAGATAAGGATCTTACTAGATTGTTTACAGTAAATAAGAATCTCTACATTGTTTACAGTAGATAAGGATCTTATAAGATTGTTTACAGCAGATAAGGGTCTTACTAGATTGTTTACAATAGATATGGATCTTAGTAGATTGTTTACAGCAGATAAGGGTCTTACTAGATTGTTTACAATAGATAAGGATCTTAGTAGATTGTTTACAGTAAATAAGAACTCTCTACATTGTTTACAGTAGATAAGGATCTTATAAGATTGTTTACAGTAGATAAGGATCTTACTAGATTGTTTACAGTAGATAACGATCTTACTAGATTGTTTACAATAGATAAGAATTTTACTAAATTGCTTATAGCAGATAACGATCTTACAAGATTGCTACAAAAGATAACGATCTTACTAGATTGTTTACAGTAGATAAGGATCTTACTAGATTGTTTACAGCAGATAAGGATCTCACTAGATTGTTCATAGCAGATAAGGATCTTACAAGATTGTTTACAGTAGATAAGGATCTTACTAGATTGTTTACAGTAGATAAGGATCTTACTAGATTGTTTACATTAGATAAGGATCTTACTAGAGATAAGGATCTTACTAGATTGTTTACAGTAGATAAGGATCTTACTAGATTGTTTACAGTAGATAAGGATCTTACAAGATTGTATACAGCAGATAACGATCTTACTAGATTGTTTACATTAGATAAGGATCTTACTAGATTGTTTACATTAGATAAGGATCTTACTAGATTGTTTACAGTAGATAAGGATCTTACTAGATTGTTTACAGTAGATAAGGATCTTACTAGATTGTTTACAGCAGATAAGGATCTTACTAGATTGTTTACAGTAGATAAGGATCTTACTAGATTGTTTACAGTAGATAAGGATCTTACTAGATTGTTTACAGTAGATAAGGATCTTACTAGATTGTTTACAGTAGATAAGGATCTTACTAGATTGTTTACAATAGATAATGATCTTACTAGATTGTTTACAGTCGATAAGAACCTTACTAGATTGTTTACAGTAGATAAGGATCTTACTAGATTGTTTACAGTAGATAAGGATCTTACTAGATTGTTTGTAGATAAGGATACATTGTTTACAGATAAGGATCTTACTAGATTGTTTACAGTAGATAAGGATCTTACAAGATTCTTTACAGTAGATAAGGATCTTACAAGATTCTTTACAGTAGATAAGAATCTTACGAGATTGTTTACAGCAGATAAGGATCTTACAAGATTTCTACAATGGATAACGATCTTACTAGATTTTTTACATTAGATAAGAATCTTACTGATTGTTTACAGTAGATAAGGATCTTACTAGATTGTTTACAGTAGATAAGGATCTTACTAGATTGTTTACAGTAGATAAGAATCTAACTACATTGTTTACAGTAGATAAGAATCTTACTAGATTGTTTACAGTAGATAAGGATCTTACTAGATTGTTTACAGTAGATAAGGATCTTACTAGATTGTTTACAGCAGATAACGATCTTACTAGATTGTTTACAGTAGATAAGGATCTTACTAGATTGTTTACAGTAGATATTGTTTACAGTAGATAAGGATCTTACTAGATTGTTTACAGATCTTACTAGATTGTTTACAGTAGATAAGATCTTACTAGATTGTTTACAGTAGATAAGGATCTTACTAGATTGTTTACAGTAGATAAGGATCTTACTAGATTGTTTACAGTAGATAAGGATCTTACTAGATTGTTTACAGTAGATAAGGATCTTACTAGATTGTTTACAGTAGATAAGGATCTTAGATTGTTTACAGTAGATAAGGATCTTACTAGATTGTTTACAGTAGATAAGGATCTTACTAGATTGTTTACAGTAGATAAGATCTTACTAGATTGTTTACAGCAGATAAGGATCTTACTAGATTGTTTACAGTAGATAAGGATCTTACTAGATTGTTTACAGATCTTAGATAAGAATCTAGATTGTTTACTGTATTGTTTACAGTAGATAAGGATACTTACTAGATTGTTTACAGTAGATAAGGATCTTACACGATTGTTTACAGTAGATAAGAATCTTACTAGATTGTTTACAGTAGATAAGAATCTTACTAGATTGTTTACAGCAGATAAGGATCTTACTAGATTGTTTACAATAGATAAGAATCTTACTAAATTGTTTACAGCAGATAAGGATCTTACTAAGATTGTTTACAGTAGATAACGATCTTACTAGATTGTTTACAGTAGATAAGGATCTTACTAGATTGTTTACAGCAGATAAGGATCTTACAAGATTGTTTACAGTAGATAAGGATCTTACTAGATTGTTTACAGTAGATAAGGATCTTACTAGATTGTTTACAGTAGATAAGGATCTTACTAGATTGTTTACAGTAGATAAGAATCTTACTAGATTGTTTACAGTAGATAAGGATCTTACAAGATTGTTTACAGCAGATAAGCATCTTACTCGATCGTTTACATTAGATAAGGATCTTTCTAGATTCTTTACATTAGATAAGGATCTTACTAGATTGTTTACACTAGATAAGGATCTTACTAGATTGTTTACAGTAGATAAGGATCTTACTAGATTGTTTACAGTAGATAAGGATCTTACTAGATTGTTTACAGTAGATAAGAATCTTACTAGATTGTTTACAGTAGATAAGGATCTTACTAGATTGTTTACAGTAGATAAGGATCTTACTAGATTGTTTACAATAGATAAGGATCTTACTAGATTGTTTACAGCAGATAAGGGTCTTACTAGATTGTTTACAATAGATAAGGATCTTACTAGATTGTTTACAGTAGATAAGGATCTTACTAGATTGTTTACAGTAGATAAGGATCTTATAAGATTGTTTACAGTAGATAAGGATCTTACTAGATTGTTTACAGTAGATAAGGATCTTACTAGATTGTTTACAGTAGATAAGGATCTTACTAGATTGTTTACAGTAGATAAGGATCTTACAAGATTGTTTACAGTAGATAAGGATCTTACTAGATTGTTTACAGTAGATAAGGATCTTACTAGATTGTTTACAGCAGATAAGGATCTTACTAGATTGTTTACAGTAGATAAGGATCTTACAAGATTGTTTACAGTAGATAAGGATCTTACTAGATTGTTTACAGTAGATAAGGATCTTACTAGATTGTTTACAGTAGATAAGGATCTTACTAGATTGTTTACAGTAGATAAGGATCTTACTAGATTGTTTACAGTAGATAAGGATCTTACTAGATTGTTTACAGTAGATAAGGATCTTACTAGATTGTTTACAGTAGATAAGGATCTTACAAGATTGTTTACAGTAGATAAGGATCTTACTAGATTGTTTAGATTGATCTTACAGATTGTTTACAGTAGATAAGGATCTTACTAGATTGTTTACAGTAGATAAGGATCTTACTAGATTGTTTACAGTAGATAAGGATCTTACTAGATTGTTTACAGTAGATAAGGATCTTACTAGATTGTTTACAGCAGATAAGGATCTTACTAGATTGTTTACAGATCTTAGATAAGATAAGATCTTACTAGATTGTTTACAGTAGATAAGGATCTTACTAGATTGTTTACAGTAGATAAGGATCTTACTAGATGGTTTACAGTAAATAAGAATCTAATTACATTGTTTACAGTAGATAAGGATCTTACTAGATTGTTTACAGTAGATAAGGATCTTACTAGATTGTTTACAGTAGATAAGGATCTTACTAGATTGTTTACAGCAGATAAGGATCTTACAAGATTGCTACAATAGATAACGATCTTACTAGATTGTTTACAGTAGATAAGGATCTTACTAGATTGTTTACAGCAGATAAGGATCTTACTAGATTGTTTACAGTAGATAAGGATCTTACACGATTACAGATTTTACAGTAGATAAGAATCTAACTACATTGTTTACAGTAGATAAGAATCTTACTAGATTGTTTACAGTAGATAAGGATCTTACAGATTGTTTACAATTAGATAAGAATCTTACTAGATTGTTTACAGTAGATAAGAATCTTACTAGATTGTTTACAGTAGATAAGGATCTTACTAGATTGTTTACAGCAGATAAGGATCTTACAAGATTGTTTACAGTAGATAAGAATCTTACTAGATTGTTTACAGCAGATAAGGATCTTACAAGATTTCTACAATAGATAACGATCTTACTAGATTTTTTACATTAGATAAGAATCTTACTATATTGTTTACAGTAGATAAGGATCTTACTAGATTGTTTACAGTAGATAAGGATCTTACACGATTCTTTATAGTAGAAAAGAATCTAACTACATTGTTTACAGTAGATAAGAATCTTACTAGATTGTTTACAGCAGATAAGGATCTTACTAGATTGTTTACAATAGATAAGAATCTTACTAAATTGCTTATAGCAGATAACGATCTTACAAGATTGCTACAAAAGATATCGATCTTACTATATTGTTTACAGTAGATAAGGATCTTACTTCATTGTTTACAGCAGATAAGGATCTCACTAGATTGTTTATAGCAGATAAGGATCTTACAAGATTGTTTACAGCAGATAAGCATCTTACTCGATTGTTTACAGTAGATAAGGATCTTACTAGATGGTTTACAGTAAATAAGAATCTAACTACATTGTTTACACTAGATAAGGATCTTACAAGATTGTTTACAGTAGATAAGGATCTTACTAGATTGTTTATACAGCAGATAAGGATCTTACTAGATTGTTTACAGCAGATAAGAATCTTACTAGATTGCTTACAGCAGATAACGATCTTACTAGATTGTTTACAGTAGATAAGAATCTTACTACATTGTTTACAGTAGATAAGGATCTTACTTGATTGTTTACAGCAGATAAGGATCTTACAAGATTCTTTACAGTAGATAAGGATCTTACTAGATTGTTTACAGCAGATAAGGATCTTACAATATTGTTACAATAGATAACGATCTCACTAGATTGTTTATAGCAGATAAGGATCTTACAAGATTGTTTACAGCAGATAAGCATCTTACTCGATCGTTTACAGTAGATAAGGATCTTACTAGATTGTTTACAGTAGATAAGGATCTTACTAGATTGTTTACAGTAGATAAGGATCTTACTAGATTGTTTACAGCAGATAAGGATCTTACAAGATTGTTTACAGTAGATAAGAATCTTACAAGATTCTTTACAGCAGATTAGGATCTTACAAGATTGTTATAATATATAACGATCTCAGTATATTGTTTACAGCAGATAAGGATCTTACTCGATTGTTTACAGTAGATAAGGAACTTACTAGATTGTTTACAGTAGATAAGGATCTTACTCGATTGTTTACAGTAGATAAGGATCTTACTAGATTGTTTTACAGTAAATAAGAATCTAACTACATTGTTTACAGTAGATAAGGATCTTACTGGATTGTTTACAGTAGATAAGGATCTTACGAGATTGTTTACAGCAGATAAGGATCTCACAAGATTGTTTATAGCAGATAAGGATCTTACTAGATTGTTTACAGTAAATAAGAATCTCTCTACATTGTTTACAGTAGATAAGGATCTTATAAGATTGTTTACAGCAGATAAGGGTCTTACTAGATTGTTTACAATAGATATGGATCTTAGTAGATTGTTTACAGCAGATAAGGGTCTTACTAGATTGTTTACAATAGATATGGATCTTAGTAGATTGTTTACAGTAAATAAGAACTCTCTACATTGTTTACAGTAGATAAGGATCTTATAAGATTGTTTACAGTAGATAAGGATCTTATAAGATTGTTTACAGCAGACAAGGATCTTACTAGGTTTTTTACAATATATATGGATCTTACTAGATTGTATACAGCAGATAAAGATCTTACTAGATTGTATACAGCAGATAACGATCTTACCAGATTGTTTACATTAGATAAGGATCTTTCTAGATTGTTTACATTAGATAAGGATCTTACTAGATTGTTTACATTAGATAAGGATCTTACTAGATTGTTTACAGTAGATAAGGATCTTACAAGATTGTATACAGCAGATAACGATCTTACTAGATTGTTTACATTAGATAAGGATCTTTCTAGATTGTTTACATTAGATAAGGATCTTACTAGATTGTTTACATTAGATAAGGATCTTACTAGATTGTTTACAGCAGATAAGGATCTTACAAGATTCTTTACAGTAGATAAGGATCTTACTAGATTCTTTACAGTAGATAAGGATCTTACACGATTCTTTATAGTAGAAAAGAATCTAACTACATTGTTTACAGTAGATAAGAATCTTACTAGATTGTTTACAGTAGATAAGGATCTTACACGATTCTTTAAATTAGATAAGAATCTAACTACATTGTTTACAGTAGATAAGAATCTTACTACATTGTTTACAGTAGATAAGAATCTTACTAGATTGTTTACAGCAGATAACGATCTTACAAGATTCTTTACAGTAGATAAGAATCTTACGAGATTGTTTACAGCAAATAAGGATCTCACAAGATTTCTACAATGGATAACGATCTCACTAGATTTTTTTACATTAGATAAGAATCAAACTGTATTGTTTACAGTAGATAAGGATCTTACTAGATTGTTTACAGTAGATAAGGATCTTACACGATTCTTTATAGTAGAAAAGAATCTAACTACATTGTTTACAGTAGATAAGAATCTTACTACATTGTTTACAGTAGATAAGAATCTTACTAGATTGTTTACAGCAGATAACGATCTTACAAGATTGCTACAAAAGATAACGATCTTACTAGATTGTCTTACAGTAAATAAGAATCTAACTACATTGTTTACAGTAGATAAGTATCTTAATAGATTGTTTACAGTAGATAAGGATCTTACTAGATTGTTTACAGCAGATAAGAATCTAACTACATTGTTTACAATATATAAGGATCTTACTAGATTGTTTACAGTAAATAAGAATCTAACTACATTGTTTACAGTAGATAAGGATCTTATAAGATTGTTTACAGTAGATAAGGATCTTATAATATTGTTTACAGCAGACAAGGATCTTACTAGGTTTTTTACAATAGATATGGATCTTACTAGATTGTATACAGCAGATAAAGATCTTACTAGATTGTATACAGCAGATAACGATTTTACTAGATTGTTTACAGTAGATAAGGATCTTACTAGATTGTTTACAGTACATAAAGAACTTACTAGATTGTTTACAGTAGATAAGGATCTTACTAGATTGTTTAGAGTAGATAAGGATCTTACTTGATTGTTTACAGCAGATAAGGATCTTACAAGATTCTTTACAGTAGATAAGAATCTTACGAGATTGTTTACAGCAGATAAGGATCTTACAAGATTTCTACAATGGATAACGATCTCACTTGATTTTTTACATTAGATAAGAATCAAACTGTATTGTTTACAGTAGATAAGGATCTTACTAGATTGTTTACAGTAGATAAGGATCTTACACGATTCTTTATAGTAGAAAAGAATCTAACTACATTGTTTACAGTAGATAAGAATCTTACTAGATTGTTTACAGCAGATAAGGATCTTACTAGATTGTTTACAATAGATAAGAATTTTACTAAATTGCTTATAGCAGATAACGATCTTACAAGATTGTTACAAAAGATAACGATCTTACTATATTGTTTACAGCAGATAAGGATCTCACTAGATTGTTTATAGCAGATAAGGATCTTACAAGATTGTTTACAGCAGATAAGCATCTTACTCGATTGTTTACAGTAGGTAAGGATCTTACTAGATTGTTTACAGTAGATAAGGATCTTACTAGATTGTTTACAGTAGATAAGGATCTTACTAGATTGTTTACAGTAGATAAGGATCTTACTAGATTGTTTACAGGATCTTACTAGATAAGTAGATAAGGATCTTACTAGATTGTTTACAGTAGATAAGGATCTTACAAGATTGTTTACAGCAGATAAGCATCTTACTCGATTGTTTACATTAGATAAGGATCTTTCTAGATTGTTTACATTAGATAAGGATCTTACTAGATTGTTTACAATAGATAAGGATCTTACTAGATTGTTTACAGTAAATAAGAACTCTCTACATTGTTTACAGTAGATAAGGATCTTATAAGATTGTTTACAGTAGATAAGGATCTTACTAGATTGTTTACAGTAGATAACGATCTTACTAGATTGTTTACAATAGATAAGAATTTTACTAAATTGCTTATAGCAGATAACGATCTTACAAGATTGTTTACAAAAGATAACGATCTTACTATATTGTTTACAGTAGATAAGGATCTTACTAGATTGTTTACAGCAGATAAGCATCTTACTAGATCGTTTACAGTAGGTAAGGATCTTACTAGATTGTTTACATTAGATAAGGATCTTTCTAGATTGTTTACATTAGATAAGGATCTTACTAGATTGTTTACATTAGATAAGGATCTTACTAGATTGTTTACATTAGATAAGGATCTTACTAGATTGTTTACATTAGATAAGGATCTTACTAGATTGTTTACAGTAGATAAGGATCTTACAAGATTGTTTACAGCAGATAAGGATCTTACTAGATTGTTTACAGTAGATAAGAATCTTACTAGATTGTTTACAGTAGATAAGGATCTTATAAGATTGTTTACAGTAGATAAGGATCTTACTAGATTGTTTACATTAGATAAGGATCTTACTAGATTGTTTACAGCAGATAAGGATCTTACTAGATTGTTTACACTAGATAAGGATCTTACTAGATTGTTTACAGTAAATAAGAACTCTCTACATTGTTTACAGTAGATAAGGATCTTATACGATTGTTTATAGTAGATAAGGATCTTACTAGATTGTTTACAATAGATAAGGATCTTACTAGATTGTTTACAGTCGATAAGAACCTTACTAGATTGTTTACATTAGATAAGGATCTTACAAGTTTGCTACAATAGATAACGATCTTACTAGATTGTTTACAGTAGATAAGGATCTTACTAGATTGTTTACAGTAGATAAGGATCTTACAAGATTGTTTACAGTAGATAAGGATCTTACTAGATTGTTTACAGTAGATAAGGATCTTACTAGATTCTTTACAGTAGATAAGAATCTTACGAGATTGTTTACAGCAGATAAGGATCTCACAAGATTTTTACAATAGATAACGATCTTACTAGATTTTTTACATTAGATAAGAATCTTACTGTATTGTTTACAGTAGATAAGGATCTTACTAGATTGTTTACAGTAGATAAGGATCTTACACGATTCTTTATAGTAGAAAAGAATCTAACTACATTGTTTACAGTAGATAAGAATCTTACTAGATTGTTTACAGTAGATAACGATATTACTAGATTGTTCTCAATAGATTAGAATCTTACTAAATTGCTTATAGTAGCTAACGATCTTACAAGATTCCTACAAATGATAACGATCTTACTATATTGTTTACAGTAGATAAGGATCTTACTTGATTGTTTACAGTAGATAAGGATCTTACTCGATTGTTTACAGTAGATATGGATATTACTCGATTGTTTACAGTAGATAAGGATCTTACTAGATTGTTTTACAGTAAATAAGAATCTAACTACATTGTTTACATAGATAAGGATCTTAATAGATTGTTTACAGTAGATAAGGATCTTACTAGATTGTTTACAGCTGATAAAAATCTAACTACATTGTTTACAATATATAAGGATCTTACTAGATTGTTTACAGTAAATAAGGATCTTATAAGACTGTTTACAGTAGATAAGGATCTTATAAGATTGTTTCCAGCAGACAAGGATCTTACTAGGTTTTTTACAATAGATATGGATCTTACTAGATTGTTTACAGTAGATAAGGATCTTACTAGATTGTTTACAGTAGATAAGGATCTTACTAGATTGTTTACAGTAGATAAGGATCTTACTAGATTGTTTACAGTAGATAAGGATCTTACTAGATTGTTTACAGTAGATAAGGATCTTACTAGATTGTTTACAGTAGATAAGGATCTTACTAGATTGTTTACAGTAGATAAGGATCGTACTAGATTGTTTACAGTAGATAAGGATCTTACAACGATTCTTTAAATTAGATAAGAATCTAACTACATTGTTTACAGTAGATAAGAATCTTACTAGATTGTTTACAGCAGATAACGATCTTACTAGATTGTTTACAATAGATAAGAATCTTACTAAATTGTTTATAGCAGATAACGATCTTACAAGATTGCTACAAAAGATAACGATCTTACTATATTGTTTACAGTAGATAAGGATCTTACTTGATTGTTTACAGCAGATAAGGATCTTACTCGATTGTTTACAGTAGATAAGGATCTTACTCGATTGTTTACAGTAGATAAGGATCTTACTAGATTGTTTTACAGTAAATAAGAATCTAACCACATTGTTTACATAGATAAGGATCTTAATAGATTGTTTACAGTAGATAAGGATCTTACTAGATTGTTTACAGCAGATAAGAATCTAACTACATTGTTTACAATATATAAGGATCTTACTAGATTGTTTACAGTAAATAAGAATCTAACTACATTGTTTACAGTAGATAAGGATCTTATAAGATTGTTTACAGTAGATAAGGATGTTATAAGATTGTTTACAGTAGACAAGGATCTTACTAGGTTTTTTACAATAGATATGGATCTTACTAGATTGTATACAGCAGATAAAGATCTTACTAGATTGTATACAGCAGATAAGGATCTTACTAGATTGTTTACAGTACATAAGGAACTTACTAGATTGTTTACAGTAGATAAGGAACTTACTAGATTGTTTAGAGTAGATGAGGATCTTACTAGATTGTTTACATTAGATAAGGATCTTACTAGATTGTTTACATTAGATAAGGATCTTACTAGATTGTTTACAGTAGATAAGGATCTTACAAGATTGTTTATAGCAGATAAGGATCTTACTAGATTGTTTACAGTAAATAAGAATCTCTCTACATTGTTTACAGTAGATAAGGATCTTATAAGATTGTTTACAGTAGATAAGGATCTTACACGATTCTTTAAATTAGATAAGAATCTAACTACATTGTTTACAGTAGATAAGGACCTTACTAGATTGTTTACAGCAGATAAGGATCTTACAAGATTGCTACAATAGATAACGATCTTATTATATTGTTTACAGTAGATAAGGATCTTACTTGATTGTTTACAGCAGATAAGGATCTTACAAGATTCTTTACAGTAGATAAGGATCTTACAAGATTCTTTACAGTAGATAAGAATCTTACGAGATTGTTTACAGCAGATAAGGATCTTACCTGATTGCTACAATAGATAACGATCTTATTATATTGTTTACAGTTGATAAGGATCTTACTTGATTGTTTACAGCAGATAAGGATCTTACAAGATTCTTTACAGTAGATAAGGATCTTACGAGATTGTTTACAGCAGATAAGGATCTTACGAGATTGTTTACAGCAGATAAGGATCTTACAATATTTCTACAATCGATAACGATCTCACTAGATTTTTTACATTAGATAAGAATCAAACTGTATTGTTTACAGTAGATAAGGATCTTACTAGATTGTTTACAGTAGATAAGGATCTTACACGATTCTTTATAGTAGAAAAGAATCTAACTACATTGTTTACAGTAGATAAGAATCTTACTAGATTGTTTACAGCAGATAAGGATCTTACTAGATTGTTTACAATAGATAAGAATCTTACTAAATTGCTTATAGCAGATAACGATCTTACAAGATTGCTACAAAAGATAACGATCTTACTATATTGTTTACAGTAGATAAGGATCTTACTTGATTGTTTACAGCAGATAAGGATCTCACTAGATTGTTTATAGCAGATAAGGATCTTACAAGATTGTTTACAGCAGATAAGCATCTTACTCGATTGTTTACAGTAGATAAGGATCTTACTAGATTGTTTACAGTAGATAAGGATCTTACTAGATGGTTTACAGTAAATAAGAATCTAACTACATTGTTTACACTAGATAAGGATCTTATAAGATAGTTTACATCAGATAAGGATCTTACTAGATTGTTTACAGTAGATAAGGATCTTACTAGATGGTTTACAGTAAATAAGAATCTAACTACATTGTTTACAGTAGATAAGGATTTTACAAGATTGCTACAAAAGATAACGATCTTACTATATTGTTTACAGTAGATAAGGATCTTACTTGATTGTTTACAGCAGATAAGGATCTTACAAGATTCTTTACAGTAGATAAGGATCTTACTAGATTGTTTACAGCAGATAAGGATTTTACAATATTGCTACAATAGATAACGATCTCACTAGATTGTTTATAGCAGATAAGGATCTTACAAGATTGTTTACAGCAGATAAGCATCTTACTCGATCGTTTACAGTAGATAAGGATCTTACTAGATTGTTTACAGTAGATAAGGATCTTACTAGATGGTTTACAGTAAATAAGAATCTAATTACATTGTTTACAGTAGATATGGATCTTAGTAGATTGTTTACAGTAAATAAGAACTCTCTATATTGTTTACAGTAGATAAGGATCTTATAAGATTGTTTACAGTAGATAAGGATCTTACACGATTCTTTAAATTAGATAAGAATCTAACTACATTGTTTACAGTAGATAAGAACCTTACTAGATTGTTTACAGCAGATAAGGATCTTACAAGATTGCTACAATAGATAACGATCTTATTATATTGTTTACAGTTGATAAGGATCTTACTTGATTGTTTACAGCAGATAAGGATCTTACAAGATTCTTTACAGTAGATAAGAATCTTACGAGATTGTTTACAGCAGATAAGGATCTTACAAGATTTCTACAATCGATAACGATCTCACTAGATTTTTTTACATTAGATAAGAATCAAACTGTATTGTTTACAGTAGATAAGGATCTTACTAGATTGTTTACAGTAGATAAGGATCTTACACGATTCTTTATAGTAGAAAAGAATCTAACTACATTGTTTACAGTAGATAAGAATCTTACTAGATTGTTTACAGCAGATAAGGATCTTACTAGATTGTTTACAATAGATAAGAATCTTACTAAATTGCTTATAGCAGATAACGATCTTACAAGATTGCTACAAAAGATAACGATCTTACTTGATTGTTTACAGCAGATAAGGATCTTACTAGATTGTTTACAGTAGGTAAGGATCTTACTAGATTGTTTACAGTAGATAAGGATCTTACTAGATGGTTTACAGTAAATAAGAATCTAACTACATTGTTTACAGTAGATAAGGATCTTACAATATTGCTACAATAGATAACGATCTCACTAGATTGTTTATAGCAGATAAGGATCTTACAAGATTGTTTACAGCAGATAAGAATCTTACTAAATTGCTTATAGCAGATAACGATCTTACAAGATTGCTACAAAAGATAACGATCTTACTATATTGTTTACAGTAGATAAGGATCTTACTTGATTGTTTACAGCAGATAAGGATCTTACAAGATTCTTTACAGTAGATAAGGATCTTACTAGATTGTTTACAGCAGATAAGGATTTTACAATATTGCTACAATAGATAACGATCTCACTAGGTTGTTTACAGCAGATAAGGATCTTACAAGATTGTTTACAGCAGATAAGCATCTTACTCGATCGTTTACAGTAAATAAGAATCTAATTACATTGTTTACAGTAGATAAGGATCTTACTTGATTGTTTACAGTAGATAAGGATCTTATAAGATTGTTTACATCAGATAAGGATCTTACTAGATTGTTTACAGTAGATAAGGATCTTACTGGATTGTTTACAGTAGATAAGGATCTTACAAGATTCTTTACAGCAGATTAGGATCTTACAAGATTGTTATAATATATAACGATCTCAGTATATTGTTTACAGCAGATAAGGATCTTACTCGATTGTTTACAGTAGATAAGGAACTTACTAGATTGTTTACAGTAGATAAGGATCTTACTCGATTGTTTACAGTAGGTAAGGATCTTACTAGATTGTTTTACAGTAAATAAGAATCTAACTACATTGTTTACAGTAGATAAGGATCTTACTGGATTGTTTACAGTTGATAAGGATCTTACTAGATTGTTTACAGTAGATAAGGATCTTAGTAGATTGTTTACAATAGATAAGGATCTTACTGGATTGTTTACAGTAGATAAGGATCTTACTAGATTGTTTACAGTAGATAAGGATCTTACAAGATTGCTACAATAGATAACGGTCTCACTAGATTGTTTACAGCAGATAAGGATCTTACTAGATTGTTTACAGTAAATAAGAATCTAACTACATTGTTTACGGTAGATAAGGATTTTACAAGTTTGTTTACAGCAGATAAGGATCGTACTATATTGTTTACAGTAGATAAGGATTTTACTAGATTGTTTATAATAGATAAGGATCTACTGGATAGTTTACAATAGATAAAAATCTTACTGGATTGTTTACAGCAGATAAGGATCTTACAAGATTGTTTACAATAGATAAGGATCTGAGAAGATTGTTTACAGTAGATAAGGATCTTACTAGATTATTTTACAGTAAATAAGAATCTAACTACATTGTTTACATAGATAAGGATCTTAATAGATTGTTTACAGTAGATAAGATCTTACTAGATTGTTTACAGCAGATAAGAATCTTACTGGATTGTTTACAGCAGATAAGGATCTTACACGATTCTTTATAGTAGAAAAGAATCTAACTACATTGTTTACAGTAGATAAGAATCTTACTAGATTGTTTACAGCAGATAAGGATCTTACTAGATTGCTACAAAAGATAACGATCTTACTATATTGTTTACAGTAGATAAGGATCTTACTTGATTGTTTACAGTAGATAAGAATCTTACTAGATTGTTTACAGTAGATAAGAATCTTACTAGATTGTTTACAGCAGATAAGGATCTTACTAGATTGTTTACAATAGATAAGTATCTTACTAGATTGTTTACAGTAGATAAGAATCTTACTAAATTGCTTATAGCAGATAACGATCTTACAAGATTCCTACAAAAGATAACGATCTTACTATATTGTTTACAGTAGATAAGGATCTTACTTGATTGTTTACAGCAGATAAGGATCTTACAAGATTCTTTACAGTAGATAAGAATCTTACTAGATTGTTTATAGCAGATAAGGATTTTACAAGATTGTTACAATAGATAACGATCTCACTAGATTGATTACAGCAGATAAGGATCTTACTAGATTGTTTACAGTAAATAAGAATCTAACTACATTGTTTACAGCAGATAAGGATCTACTGGATTGTTTACAGCAGATAAGGATCTACTGGATTGTTTACAGTAGATAAGGATCTACTGGATTGTTTACAGTAGATAAGGATCTTACTGGATTGTTTACAGCAGAGAAGGATCTTACTAGATTGTTTACAATAAATAAGGATCTGAGAAGATTGTTTACAGTAGATAAGAATCTTACTAGATTGTTTACAGCAGATAAGGATCTTACTAGATTGTTTACAATAGATAAGTATCTTACTAGATTGTTTACAGTAGATAAGAATCTTACTAAATTGCTTATAGCAGATAACGATCTTACAAGATTCCTACAAAAGATAACGATCTTACTATATTGTTTACAGTAGATAAGGATCTTACTTGATTGTTTACAGCAGATAAGGATCTTACAAGATTCTTTACAGTAGATAAGAATCTTACTAGATTGTTTATAGCAGATAAGAATTTTACAAGATTGTTACAATAGATAACGATCTCACTAGATTGATTATAGCAGATAAGGATCTTACTAGATTGTTTACAGTAAATAAGAATCTAACTACATTGATTACAGCAGATAAGGATCTACTGGATTGTTTACAGTAGATAAGGATCTACTGGATTGTTTACAGTAGATAAGGATCTTACTGGATTGTTTACAGTAGATAAGGATCTTACTGGATTGTTTACAGCAGAGAAGGATCTTACTAGATTGTTTACAATAAATAAGGATCTGAGAAGATTGTTTACAGTAGATAAGAATCTTACTAGATTGTTTACAGCAGATAAGGATCTTACTAGATTGTTTACAATAGATAAGTATCTTACTAGATTGTTTACGGTAGATAAGGATTTTACAAGTTTGTTTACAGCAGATAAGGATCGTACTATATTGTTTACAGTAGATAAGGATTTTACTAGATTGTTTATAATAGATAAGGATCTACTGGATAGTTTACAATAGATAAAAATCTTACTGGATTGTTTACAGCAGATAAGGATCTTACAAGATTGTTTACAATAGATAAGGATCTGAGAAGATTGTTTACAGTAGATAAGGATCTTACTAGATTGTTTACAGTAAATAAGAATCTAACTAGATTGTTTACATAGATAAGGATCTTACTAGATTGTTTACAGTAGATAAGATCTTACTAGATTGTTTACAGCAGATAAGAATCTTACTGGATTGTTTACAGCAGATAAGGATCTTACAGATTGTTTACAGTAGAAAAGAATCTAACTACATTGTTTACAGTAGATAAGAATCTTACTAGATTGTTTACAGCAGATAAGGATCTTACTAGATTGTTTACAAAAGATAACGATCTTACTAGATTGTTTACAGTAGATAAGGATCTTACTAGATTGTTTACAGTAGATAAGAATCTTACTAGATTGTTTACAGTAGATAAGAATCTTACTAGATTGTTTACAGCAGATAAGGATCTTACTAGATTGTTTACAATAGATAAGTATCTTACTAGATTGTTTACAGTAGATAAGAATCTTACTAAATTGCTTATAGCAGATAACGATCTTACAAGATTCCTACAAAAGATAAGGATCTTACTATATTGTTTACAGTAGATAAGGATCTTACTTGATTGTTTACAGCAGATAAGGATCTTACAAGATTCTTTACAGTAGATAAGAATCTTACTAGATTGTTTATAGCAGATAAGGATTTTACAAGATTGTTACAATAGATAACGATCTCACTAGATTGATTACAGCAGATAAGGATCTTACTAGATTGTTTACAGTAAATAAGAATCTAACTACATTGTTTACAGCAGATAAGGATCTACTGGATTGTTTACAGCAGATAAGGATCTACTGGATTGTTTACAGTAGATAAGGATCTTACTGGATTGTTTACAGTAGATAAGGATCTTACTGGATTGTTTACAGCAGAGAAGGATCTTACTAGATTGTTTACAATAAATAAGGATCTGAGAAGATTGTTTACAGTAGATAAGAATCTTACTAGATTGTTTACAGCAGATAAGGATCTTACTAGATTGTTTACAATAGATAAGTATCTTACTAGATTGTTTACAGTAGATAAGAATCTTACTAAATTGCTTATAGCAGATAACGATCTTACAAGATTCCTACAAAAGATAACGATCTTACTATATTGTTTACAGTAGATAAGGATCTTACTTGATTGTTTACAGCAGATAAGGATCTTACAAGATTCTTTACAGTAGATAAGAATCTTACTAGATTGTTTACAGCAGATAAGGATCTTACAAGATTCTTTACAGTAGATAACGATCTTACTAGATTGTTTATAGCAGATAAGGATCTTACTAGATTGTTTACAGTAAATAAGAATCTAACTACATTGATTACAGCAGATAAGGATCTACTGGATTGTTTACAGTAGATAAGGATCTACTGGATTGTTTACAGTAGATAAGGATCTTACTGGATTGTTTACAGTAGATAAGGATCTTACTGGATTGTTTACAGCAGAGAAGGATCTTACTAGATTGTTTACAATAAATAAGGATCTGAGAAGATTGTTTACAGTAGATAAGAATCTTACTAGATTGTTTACAGCAGATAAGGATCTTACTAGATTGTTTACAATAGATAAGTATCTTACTAGATTGTTTACAGTAGATAAGAATCTTACTAAATTGCTTATAGCAGATAACGATCTTACAAGATTCCTACAAAAGGTAACGATCTTACTATATTGTTTACAGTAGATAAGGATCTTACTTGATTGTTTACAGCAGATAAGGATCTTACAAGATTCTTTACAGTAGATAAGAATCTTACTAGATTGTTTATAGCAGATAAGGATTTTACAAGATTGTTACAATAGATAACGATCTCACTAGATTGTTTACAGCAGATAAGGATCTTACTAGATTGTTTACAGTAAATAAGAATCTAACTACATTGATTACAGCAGATAAGGGTCTACTGGATTGTTTACAGTAGATAAGGATCTACTGGATTGTTTACAGTAGATAAGGATCTTACTGGATTGTTTACAGCAGAGAAGGATCTTACTAGATTGTTTACAGTAGATAAGAATCTAACTAGCTTATTTTTGAACTCGTTTTATTGGTTTATAGTTAGATAACATGACCGCTCATTCAATAACTAATATTCTATAAATTTTAATAATTATTGGATTGTTTTACGTTGTGGTTTTTATGAAGAACAAACTTTGAGTGTGTGCATGTTAACTTTTCTAATTATCCAAGAAAATCTGATTCGACCGCAATATGTCACGTTCACATTTAATGGTTATCACTAAATTAATACAAACATGAATGTATTAAAGTGACTCGGACTGTTTCCACAATGTCACTGAACATGTGGTTCAGTACCAGTTTGTGGCCAACCTACCATACACTTCTGACACTTATTAATTAATGCCTTTCTGAAATTCAGATTTTGCTTTTGGTCACAACTTAATGTAATTCGTTATGCAGATAGATGCATTATTAAATTAATTCACGTTTGGCTTAATTATGGGGTTAACTATAGAAACCATACAGAATTACCTTATTTATGATGTAACTGTTACGTCGAGAAATAAGAAATTTACGTCGGCAGTACTTTGAAGCAGATTATAAGAAATGATAAAACAACTTGTATAGTAATGTAAAAATGGGCGATTCTGTGATAATGGCGTTATGACGTGCAGCGAAGTGCCCTCTGGGAAATAACTTGTAGCTGCTAATTGTTTTACTGCTCTCTAAAAACGTTTGGTGACGACCATGTGACATAAGATATTATCCTCCTTGTCATCACTGTATTCATACAGCTTTCTCTCTGTGTCCAACTTCCTCCTCTCGTGGTGATGGACCTAGCAGACCAAGTTTGGTAGATGGACTCAAAACAGTTACCTAGACAGGATGTGGGTCAATGAAAGCGAAACAGGTAATGGATTTTGTGTTTCTATCCCTTCTCGGGATCCCATAATTAAAATTGTGTTCCCGCCAAAGCTCAAAAGCTAAAAGGACTTAACTTTAGAATGTGGGTATGAACCCCTCTTGGGTTTGCTATAAAAGTAATCGGGGATAATGGAAAGCCTTGAACTGTATATTGGGACCTATACTAATCATTAGAACCCTGTTTTTTATGTCGGTCTCTAGAAATAATGACAGACTCGAGGTATGAGATTATTCATTATGGATAACACGGTAAAACTTTAACATTGAGACCAGTATGGTTGCCATAGTAACACTAACCTTTATCATTCTCTGTAACAGTTAAGTCTAGATGTTTAATAAATATGCTTGCTTAAAGCAATGCAATAATTTATCTGACCCTGAACTGATAGACTATAAGGATACAATGATTTATTTCACCCTGAATTGATAAACTACAAGGAAGACAGCTTATAAACAACTCCTAGGCTACTATTGTAGAGCCAAATAGTGGGATTTTACTGTTATTTTTATATTGTACCTGTGGCGCAAGGCTCGGAGCATAGGACACGAACTTTGAAAGTAGGGTCCACAGACCAGACACAGATGAACAAGACACAAGAAAACAATGAGACGCGGATTTGACAGCATGCAATTATTTAATGGTTATATTACCCAAGAAGGTAGGAGGGGTCTTTTTAAAAGTGGTACAGGGACTTGAAAACATAATAACTTTATCCTAGAGATGTCAGCTATATCAAATGACATAATAACTTTATCCAAAAGATGTCAGCTATATCAAATGACATAATAACTTTATCCAAGAGATGTCAGCTATATCAAATGACATAATAACTTTATCCAAGAGATGTCACTATATCAAATGACATAATAACTTTATCCAAGAGATGTCAGCTATATCAAATGACATAATAACTTTATCCAAGAGATGTCAGCTATATCAAATGACATAATAACCTTATCCAAGAGATGTCAGCTATATCAAATGACAACTTTATCCAAGAGATGTCAGCTATATCAAATGACATAATAACTTTATCCAAGAGATGTCAGCTATATCAAATGACATAATAACTTTATCCAAGAGATGTCAGCTATATCAAATGACATAATAACTTTATCCAAGAGATGTCAGCTATATCAAATGACATAATAACTTTATCCAAGAGATGTCAGCTATATCAAATGACATAATAACTTTATCCAAGAGATGTCAGCTATATCAAATGACATAATAACTTTATCCAAGAGATGTCAGCTATATCAAATGACATAATAACTTTATCCAAGAGATGTCAGCTATATCAAATGACATAATAACTTTATCCAAGAGATGTCAGCTATATCAAATTATTTGTTGACATGAACACTGCTCATACTTTAATGAGGTCTGGTGGACTTCAGTAAATCGATTATTATGTATAGAATTGGTAATCCAGTACACTAAATCATACTAAAACTGATAATACAGTATACCAACTCATACTAAAACTGGTAATCCACTATAGCAAATCATACTAAAACTGGTAACCCAGTATACTTTATCATACTAAAACTGGTAAACCACTATAGTAAATCATACTAAAACTGGTAATCCACTATAGCAAATCATACTAAAACTGGTAATCCACTATAGCAAATTATACTAAAACTGGTAATCCACTACAGCAAATCATACTAAAACTGGTAATACAGTATACCAAATCATACTAAAACAGGTAATACAGTATACCAAATCATACTAAAACAGGTAAAATATACTAAAACTGGTAAACTAGTACTAAAACATCATACTAAAACAGGTAATACATCATACTAAAACAGGTAATACAGTATACCAAATCATACTAAAACAGGTAATGCAGTATAGTAAATCATACTAAAAGTGGTAATCCACTACAGCAAATCATACTAAAACTGGTAATCCACTGTAGTAAATCATACTAAAACTGGTAATCCAGTATACTTTATCATACTAGAACTGGTAATCCACTATAGTAAATCATACTAAAACTGGTAATACAGTATACCAAATCATACTAAAACCGGTAATTCAGTATAGCAAGTCATACTAAAACTGGTAATTCACTAATTTTGTATTTACAAACGGCTGGTATGGGTAGGGAAAGCATTAGAGGAGCGAACAACGTTTCAATCTTCTTCGGTCATCGTCAGATTCACAAACAAAGAGGTAACTGACTGATAGCTGACCACATGTTTTGAAGGCAGTTGTGTAACTGAGTGTAGGAATGTAGAAGGCGTGCTTAGATGTTTGATTATTTAATTATATTTATTAATATAGGTATAAAGATGTTCCTTTATATTGGTTTAATTTTGGTTTTAGTTGCTGTATAAGTAGGGTTGCTTTGATTTTACGTTTGTTTATGTTTGTTTCTTTATTTAGTATTTGAGTGTTTTCTATGGTTATGTTGTGTTTATTTGATTTGCAGTGTTCAAAAGTGTGTGGAAGTGACTTTTTGTTTTCTGTGAATCTGGTTTCCATTTTTCTACTTGTCTCTCCAATATAGAAGTCGTGGCAGTTATCACATTGTATTTTATAATGTTGGTGTTGTGTTTGTTTGTCAGTGTAGTTTTTACATAGTATAGACCTCAGTTTTGTACCTGGTTTTTGAATAAGTTTGGTATTAACTGGAATGTCATATTTTGTTACTAGATTTTGCGAAATGTTGGTTATTTGTTTGCTGATGTCAGGAATATATGGTATGCAGCAGTATATGGTTTCTTGATTTTTTGATTTGTCAGATATATTTACTCTTGTTGGTTGATTTTGCTTTCTGTCTAGGTGTGTGTGTATAATGTTTTCTACGATTTGTGGAGGAAACTTATTGATGTTGATGAAATATTGTTTTATTTTGTCTAATTCATCATTAATTTTATCTGGTGAACATAGTTTTAAGGCTGTGTTTATTTGGTTTCTTAGTATGTTGAGTTTTTTATTTTGTTTCATGTGCTGAGTCTCAAGGAATGTATAGTCCAGTATGGGTGATTTTTCGTTGGATTCCTGTTTTAAATTGTGTATCGGTTCTTGTAAGTTTGAGGTTAAGAAATGATATTTGATTGTTTACTTCCTGTTCACATGCGAAGTTAATGTTGGGATGTATAGAGTTAATGTGATTGAAAAAATTAAGTGTCTGTTCTGTAGATCTGAATCCTGCAACCGTGTCATCTACATATCTGTACCAGTATAGTGGTGGATGTAATGCTGTGTTAATTGTTTATGTTTCAACTTGTGTCATAAAAATATTGGCTAGAACTGGTGATACTGGGTTGCCTTGGCCATTTGTTTGTATATAGTTGTGGTTGTTGAACATGAAGTTTGTCTTTATCGTGGTGAATTCTATGATAGTTGCTAATTGGTTGCTGTCTATAGTTGGGTTAGGGTTTCGGATATAGAGTTCTAAGGCTATCTTGCAGGCTTCAGTGGTTGGAACTTCTGTAAAGAGGGATATAACATCGAAACTGGCCATTAAAGCTTTATGATTAAGTTGATTTAGATTAGACTTGAAGTTAAAAGAGTCTTTGATGAATGAGCTGGCTGATGTTACAGATTTGGAGAATGCCCATGCTATGTATTTACCAAGATTGTAATTAAACGATTCATTATTGTGGACATTATTGGTCGTAATGGACAATCTGGTTTATGAGGTTTGGGGATGCCGTATATTTGCGGTGTGCGTGAGTCGGTTTTACGTAGGTAGGAATAAAGTGTTTGTGAAATTGTGTTGGCTTTTTTCATTTGTAGTAGTAATTTGTTTAGTTGTGTCTCGTGTGTCTTTGTTGGATTTGTGTGTATTTGTTTAAATTTATTTGTGTCGGATAGATACATAACTCTCCTAGTGTCACTCTTATAGATAAACAACTCTCCCAGTGTCACTCTTATAGATAAACAACTCTCCCAGTGTCACTCTTATAGATAAACAACTCTCCTAGTGTCACTCTTATAGATAAACAACTCTCCCAGTGTCACTTTTATAGATAAACAACTCTCCCAGTGTCACTCTTATAGATAAACAACTCTCCCAGTGTCAATTTTAAAGATAAACAACTCTTCTACTGTCACTCTTATAGATAAACAACTCTCCCAGTGTCACTCTTATAGATAAACAACTCTCCTAATGTCACTCTTATAGATAAACAACTCTCCCAGTGTCACTCTTATAGATAAACAACTCTCCTAGTGTCACTCTTATAGATAAACAACTCTCCTAGTGTCAATCTTAAAGATAAACAACTCTCCCAGTGTCACTCTTATAGATAAATAACTCTCCCAGTGTCATTCTTATGGATAAACAACTCTCCCAGTGTCAATTTTAAAGATAAACAACTCTTCTACTGTCACTCTTATAGATAAACAACTCTCCCAGTGTCACTCTTATAGATAAACAACTCTCCTAGTGTCACTCTTATAGATAAACAACTCTCCTAGTGTCACTCTTATAGATAAACAACTCTCCTAGTGTCACTCTTATAGATAAACAACTCTCCCAGTGTCACTCTTATAGATAAACAACTCTCCTAATGTCACTCTTATAGATAAACAACTCTCCTAATGTCACTCTTATAGATAAACAACTCTCCTAGTGTCACTCTTATAGATAAACAACTCTCCTAGTGTCACTCTTATAGATAAACAACTCTCCCAGTGTCACTCTTATAGATAAATAACCCTCCCAGTGTCACTCTTACAGATAAATAACCCTCCCAGTGTCACTCTTACAGATAAACAACTCTCCCAGTGTCAATCTGTTATTACAGATAAATAACTCTCGTAATGTCATTTTGATACATAAGTAACTAATCCAATATTAGGTAAGTGGTAGGAATGTCTTTCCTTGATGATGTTATTGAACTCCATGCTGGCAGCTGAAAACGAAATGTCTCTATGTGGTCATGTTGGTAAAAGACACGAGTGAAAGCCTACGTTTATAACGAGTGTGACTGAAAGAAGCAAACCAGTACATGTAATAATGGAGTTTTACAATCATCTGATGTAAAAGTTGTAATATTTGTTATTATGACAACCAGAAAGATTGTTACCTTTGGTTTCTTGAAGGTTATGGTAAGCAGTAATTGGTATCATGAAAACATACACCTAACTTATTTTCTGTTTCTTCCATAACTACTTCTATGGGTCTCCGGTTTCTTTTTATATTGTTCGTCGATAATTATCTTGTCTGCTGGGTCTGTTCACCTGTACTTATTGGGCTAATATGACTGTACGGATTGTCTGTCTTTCCACCAATTTCGTCAACAAAACTTTCTCTTTCTCTTTCTATGTCTGTATGTCTATCATTAATGACGTCAAACCTTATGTCGCTATAACTAACGCTATTATTTTAGAACTATACGTCTGTAAGTCAAGTTGGAGAGACCGTACAGCGACGTAACTAATCCTATTGTAAAATTGTACGTCTCTAAGTTAGAGTAAAGGGTACCATCCTGGTATGTAAATGTTCTTATTTGAGAACTGTACGTCTTTAAGTTATTGTGAAGAGTACCGTACTAGTTACTAAATGTTCCTATTTGAGAATTCTACTTCTGTAAGTTAGGGTTTAGAGTTCCATACTGGTACGTGTGTTTCTATTGTAGAACTGTACGTCTGGAAGTTAGAGTGGAGAGTACGGTACTGGTACGTAAATGTTCCTGTTTGAGAACTATACGTGTGTTCGAACACTTTTTTCAGGGGTACTAGAATAATAAGAGTCTTTATTCTATTTCTAAACATATGGTAGTCATATTTTGAATTGTGGTAATCAGTATGTATTTGAAAATCAGTCTGATAGTAAGTGTTCACTTGAAATATTTTGATAGTAAGTGTCCACTTGAAATATTTTGATAGTAAGTGTTCACTTGAAATATTTTGATAGTAAGTGTCCACTTGAACTATTTTGATAGTAAGTGTTCACTTGAAATATTTTGATAGTAAGTGTCCACTTGAAATATTTTGATAATAAGTGTTCACTTGAAATATTTTGATAGTAAGTGTCCACTTGAAATATTTTGATAGTAAGTGTTCACTTGAAATATTAGTCAGTGTTATAAAAGGCTAGAAGGGAAAATGAGTTATTCATCACTACCTACCACCAATTCTTGGGCTACTCTTTGCTCTGAAGAAGACCCGAACCCGCGACCCTCAGATTGGAAGTAGAATGCCTTAACCACTTGGCCCTGCCGGACCAGTAAGAATAGTGAGGAAAGCTATGTTTTTGTCAGTAGAATACATAACGTTAGCTACCATATGAAATAATAATTTACCCATAGTTAAGTAATAAGAATAGCCAGCAAACAAAATAAACACAAAAACACTGAAAACCAGCCAATCGTGATCATCAAAATGTAAATACTGTAGAATTCAAACTATTAATATGATCATCAAAATGTAAATACTGTAGACATTTAAACTATTAATCTGATCATCAAAATGTAAATACTGTAGACATTCAAACTATTAATCTGATCATCAAAATGTAAATACTGTAGACACTCAAACTATTAATCTGATCATCAAAATGTAAATACTGTAGACACTCAAACTATTAATCTGATCATCAAAATGTAAATACTGTAGACATTCAAACTATTAATCTGATCATGAAAATGTAAATACTGTGGACACTCACTATTTATCTGATCATCAAAATGTAAATACTGTAGACACTCAAACTATTAATCTGATCATCAAAATGTAAATACTATAGACACTCAAACTATTAATCTGATCATCAAAATGTAAATACTGTAGACATTCAAACTGTTAATCTGATAATCAAAATGTCAATACTGTAGACATTCAGACTGTAAAACTGATAATCAAAATGTAAATACTGTAGACACTCAAACTATTAATCTGATCATCAAAATGTAAATACTGTAGACACTCAAACTATTAATCTGATCATCAAAATGTAAATACTGTAGACACTCAAACTATTAATCTGATCATCAAAATGTAAATACTGTAGACATTCAAACTATTAATCTGATCATCAAAATGTAAATACTGTAGACATTCAAACTATTAATCTGATCATCAAAATGTAAATACTGTAGACATTCAAACTATTAATCTGATCATCAAAATGTAAATACTGTAGACACTCAAACTATTAATCTGATCATCAAAATGTAAATACTGTAGACACTCAAACTATTAATCTGATCATCAAAATGTAAATACTGTAGACACTCAAACTATTAATCTGATCATCAAAATGTAAATACTGTAGACATTCAAACTATTAATCTGATCATCAAAATGAAAATACTGTAGACACTCAAACTATTAATCTGATCATCAAAATGTAAATACTGTAGACATTCAAACTATTAATCTGATCATCAAAATGTAAATACTGTAGACACTCAAACTATTAATCTGATCATCAAAATGTAAATACTGTAGACATTCAAACTATTAATCTGATCATCAAAATGTAAATACTGTAGACACTCAAACTATTAATCTGATCATCAAAATGTAAATACTGTAGACACTCAAACTATTAATCTGATCATCAAAATGTAAATACTGTAGACACTCAAACTATTAATCTGATCATCAAAATGTAAATACTGTAGACATTCAAACTATTAATCTGATCATCAAAATGTAAATACTGTAGACATTCAAACTATTAATCTGATCATCAAAATGTAAATACTGTAGACATTCAAACTATTAATCTGATCATCAAAATGTAAATACTGTAGACATTCAAACTATTAATCTGATCATCAAAATGTAAATACTGTAGACACTCAAACTATTAATCTGATCATCAAAATGTAAATACTGTAGACACTCAAACTATTAATCTGATCATCAAAATGTAAATACTGTAGACACTCAAACTATTAATCTGATCATCAAAATGTAAATACTGTAGACATTCAAACTATTAATCTGATCATCAAAATGTAAATACTGTAGACATTCAAACTATTAATCTGATCATCAAAATGTAAATACTGTAGACATTCAAACTATTAATCTGATCATCAAAATGTAAATACTGTAGACACTCAAACTATTAATCTGATCATCAAAATGTAAATACTGTAGACACTCAAACTATTAATCTGATCATCAAAATGTAAATACTGTAGACACTCAAACTATTAATCTGATCATCAAAATGTAAATACTGTAGACATTCAAACTATTAATCTGATCATCAAAATGTAAATACTGTAGACACTCAAACTATTAATCTGATCATCAAAATGTAAATACTGTAGACACTCAAACTATTAATCTGATCATCAAAATGTAAATACTGTAGACATTCAAACTATTAATCTGATCATCAAAATGTAAATACTGTAGACATTCAAACTATTAATCTGATCATCAAAATGTAAATACTGTAGACACTCAAACTATTAATCTGATCATCAAAATGTAAATACTGTAGACATTCAAACTATTAATCTGATCATCAAAATGTAAATACTGTAGACATTCAAACTATTAATCTGATCATCAAAATGTAAATACTGTAGACATTCAAACTATTAATCTGATCATCAAAATGTAAATACTGTAGACATTCAAACTGTTAATCTGATCATCAAAATGTAAATACTGTAGACACTCAAACTATTAATCTGATCATCAAAATGTAAATACTGTAGACATTCAAACTATTAATCTGATCATCAAAATGTAAATACTGTAGACATTCAAACTATTAATCTGATCATCAAAATGTAAATACTGTAGACATTCAAACTATTAATCTGATCATCAAAATGTAAATACTGTAGACACTCAAACTATTAATCTGATCATCAAAATGTAAATACTGTAGACATTCAAACTATTAATCTGATCATCAAAATGTAAATACTGTAGACATTCAAACTATTAATCTGATCATCAAAATGTAAATACTGTAGACACTCAAACTATTAATCTGATCATCAAAATGTAAATACTGTAGACACTGAAACTATTAATCTGATCATCAAAATGTAAATATTGTAGACATTCAAACTATTAATCTGATCATCAAAATGTAAATACTGTAGACATTCAAACTATTAATCTGATCATCAAAATGTAAATACTGTAGACATTCAAACTATTAATCTGATCATCAAAATGTAAATACTGTAGACACTCAAACTATTAATCTGATCATCAAAATGTAAATACTGTAGACATTCAAACTATTAATCTGATCATCAAAATGTAAATACTGTAGACACTCAAACTATTAATCTGATCATCAAAATGTAAATACTGTAGACATTCAAACTATTAATCTGATAATCAAAATGTAAATACTGTAGACATTCAAACTATTAATCTGATCATCAAAATGTAAATACTGTAGACATTCAAACTATTAATCTGATCATCAAAATGTAAATACTGTAGACATTCAAACTATTAATCTGATCATCAAAATGTAAATACTGTAGACATTCAAACTATTAATCTGATCATCAAAATGTAAATACTGTAGACATTCAAACTATTAATCTGATCATCAAAATGTAAATACTGTAGACACTCAAACTATTAATCTGATCATCAAAATGTAAATACTGTAGACACACTCAAACTATTAATCTCATCATCAAAATGTAAATACTGCAGACATTCAAACTATTAATCTGATCATCAAAATGTAAATATTGTAGACATTCAAACTATTAATCTGATCATCAAAATGTAAATACTGTAGACACTCAAACTATTAATCTGATCATCAAAATGTAAATACTGTAGACATTCAAACTATTAATCTGATCATCAAAATGTAAAAATACTGTAGACATTCAAACTGTTAATCTGATCATCAAAATGTAAATACTGTAGACATTCAAACTATTAATCTGATCATCAAAATGTAAATACTGTAGACATTCAAACTATTAATCTGATCATCAAAATGTAAATACTGTAGACACTCAAACTATTAATCTGATCATCAAAATGTAAATACTGTAGACACTCAAACTATTAATCTGATCATCAAAATGTTAATACTGTAGACATTCAAACTATTAATCTAATGATGAAAATGTAAATACTGTAGACACTCAAACTATTAATCTGATCATCAAAATGTAAATACTGTAGACATTCAAACTATTAATCTGATCATCAAAATGTAAATACTGTAGACACTCAAACTATTAATCTGATCATCAAAATGTAAATACTGTAGACATTCAAACTATTAATCTGATCATCAAAATGTAAATACTGTAGACACAAACTATTATTCTGATCATCAAAATGTAAATATTGTAGACATTCAAACTATTAATCTGATCATCAAAATGTAAATACTGTAGACACTCAAACTATTAATCTGATCATCAAAATGTAAATACTGTAGACATTCAAACTATTAATCTGATCATCAAAATGTAAATATTGTAGACATTCAAACTATTAATCTGATCATCAAAATGTAAATACTGTAGACATTCAAACTATTAATCTGATCATCAAAATGTAAATACTGTAGACACTCAAACTATTAATCTGATCATCAAAATGTAAATACTGTAGACATTCAGAGTGTAAAACTGATAATCAAAATGTAAATACTACAGACATTCAAACTATTAATCTGATCATCAAAATGTAAATATTGTAGACATTCAAACTATTAATCTGATCATCAAAATGTAAATACTGTAGACACTCAAACTATTAATCTGATCATCAAAATGTAAATACTGTAGACATTCAAACTATTAATCTGATCATCAAAATGTAAATACTGTAGACATTCAAACTATTAATCTGATCATCAAAATGTAAATACTGTAGACACTCAAACTATTAATCTGATCATCAAAATGTAAATACTGTAGACACTCAAACTATTAATCTGATCATCAAAATGTAAATACTGTAGACATTCAAACTATTAATCTGATCATCAAAATGTAAATACTGTAGACATTCAAACTATTAATCTGATCATCAAAATGTAAATACTGTAGACACTCAAACTATTAATCTGATCATCAAAATGTAAATACTGTAGACACTCAAACTATTAATCTGATCATCAAAATGTAAATACTGTAGACATTCAAACTATTAATCTGATCATCAAAATGTAAAAACTGTAGACATTCAAACTATTAATCTGATCATCAAAATGTAAATACTGTAGACACTCAAACTATTAATCTGATCATCAAAATGTAAATACTGTAGACACTCAAACTATTAATCTGATCATCAAAATGTAAATACTGTAGACATTCAAACTATTAATCTGATCATCAAAATGTAAATACTGTAGACATTCAAACTATTAATCTGATCATCAAAATGTAAATACTGTAGACATTCAAACTATTAATCTGATCATCAAAATGTAAATACTGTAGACATTCAAACTATTAATCTGATCATCAAAATGTAAATACTGTAGACACTCAAACTATTAATCTGATCATCAAAATGTAAATACTGTAGACACTCAAACTATTAATCTGATCATCAAAATGTAAATACTGTAGACACTCAAACTATTAATCTGATCATCAAAATGTAAATACTGTAGACATTCAAACTATTAATCTGATCATCAAAATGTAAATACTGTAGACATTCAAACTATTAATCTGATCATCAAAATGTAAATACTGTAGACATTCAAACTATTAATCTGATCATCAAAATGTAAATACTGTAGACACTCAAACTATTAATCTGATCATCAAAATGTAAATACTGTAGACACTCAAACTATTAATCTGATCATCAAAATGTAAATACTGTAGACACTCAAACTATTAATCTGATCATCAAAATGTAAATACTGTAGACACTCAAACTATTAATCTGATCATCAAAATGTAAATACTGTAGACATTCAAACTATTAATCTGATCATCAAAATGTAAATACTGTAGACATTCAAACTATTAATCTGATCATCAAAATGTAAATACTGTAGACACTCAAACTATTAATCTGATCATCAAAATGTAAATATTGTAGACATTCAAACTATTAATCTGATCATCAAAATGTAAATACTGTAGACATTCAAACTATTAATCTGATCATCAAAATGTAAATACTGTAGACATTCAAACTATTAATCTGATCATCAAAATGTAAATACTGTAGACACTCAAACTATTAATCTGATCATCAAAATGTAAATACTGTAGACATTCAAACTATTAATCTGATCATCAAAATGTAAATACTGTAGACATTCAAACTATTAATCTGATCATCAAAATGTAAATACTGTAGACATTCAAACTATTAATCTGATCATCAAAATGTAAATACTGTAGACACTCAAACTATTAATCTGATCATCAAAATGTAAATACTGTAGACATTCAAACTATTAATCTGATCATCAAAATGTAAATATACTGTAGACATTCAAACTATTAATCTGATCATCAAAATGTAAATACTGTAGACACTCAAACTATTAATCTGATCATCAAAATGTAAATACTGTAGACATTCAAACTATTAAACTGATCACAAAATCTAAATACTGTAGACATTCAAACTATTAAACTGATCATCAAAATGTAAATACTGTAGACATTCAAACTATTAATCTGATCATCAAAATGTAAATACTGTAGACATTCAAACTATTAATCTGATCATCAAAATGTAAATACTGTAGACACTCAAACTATTAATCTGATCATCAAAATGTAAATACTGTAGACATTGAAACTATTAATCTGATCATCAAAATGTAAAAACTGTAGACATTCAAACTATTAATCTGATCATCAAAATGTAAATACTGTAGACACTCAAACTATTAATCTGATCATCAAAATGTAAATACTGTAGACATTCAAACTATTAATCTGATCATCAAAATGTAAATACTGTAGACACTCAAACTATTAATCTGATCATCAAAATGTAAATACTGTAGACACTCAAACTATTAATCTGATCATCAAAATGTAAATACTGTAGACACTCAAACTATTAATCTGATCATCAAAATGTAAATACTGTAGACACTCACTATTAATCTGATCATCAAAATGTAAATATTGTAGACATTCAAACTATTAATCTGATCATCAAAATGTAAATACTGTAGACACTCAAACTATTAATCTGATCATCAAAATGTAAATACTGTAGACATTCAAACTATTAATCTGATCATCAAAATGTAAATACTGTAGACACTCAAACTATTAATCTGATCATCAAAATGTAAATACTGTAGACACTCAAACTATTAATCTGATCATCAAAATGTAAATACTGTAGACACTCAAACTATTAATCTGATCATCAAAATGTAAATACTGTAGACACTCAAACTATTAATCTGATCATCAAAATGTAAATACTGTAGACATTCAAACTATTAATCTGATCATCAAAATGTAAATACTGTAGACATTCAAACTATTAATCTGATCATCAAAATGTAAATACTGTAGACATTCAAACTATTAATCTGATCATCAAAATGTAAATACTGTAGACATTCAAACTATTAATCTGATCATCAAAATGTAAATACTGTAGACACTCAAACTATTAATCTGATCATCAAAATGTAAATACTGTAGACACTCAAACTATTAATCTGATCATCAAAATGTAAATACTGTAGACATTCAAACTATTAATCTGATCATCAAAATGTAAATACTGTAGACACTCAAACTATTAATCTGATCATCAAAATGTAAATACTGTAGACATTCAAACTATTAATCTGATCATCAAAATGTAAATACTGTAGACACTCAAACTATTAATCTGATCATCAAAATGTAAATACTGTAGACATTCAAACTATTAATCTGATCATCAAAATGTAAATATTGTAGACACTCAAACTATTAATCTGATCATCAAAATGTAAATACTGTAGACATTCAAACTATTAATCTGATCATCAAAATGTAAATACTGTAGACATTCAAACTATTAATCTGATCATCAAAATGTAAATACTGTAGACATTCAAACTATTAGTCTGATCATCAAAATGTAAAACTGTAGACATTCAAACTATTAATCTGATCATCAAAATGTAAATATTGTAGACATTCAAACTATTAATCTGATCATCAAAATGTAAATACTGTAGACACTCAAACTATTAATCTGATCATCAAAATGTAAATACTGTAGACATTCAAACTATTAATCTGATCATCAAAATGTAAATACTGTAGACATTCAAACTATTAATCTGATCATCAAAATGTAAATACTGTAGACATTCAAACTATTAATCTGATCATCAAAATGTAAATACTGTAGACATTCAAACTATTAATCTGATCATCAAAATGTAAATACTGTAGACATTCAAACTATTAATCTGATCATCAAAATGTAAATACTGTAGACATTCAAACTATTAATCTGATCATCAAAATGTAAATACTGTAGACATTCAAACTATTAATCTGATCATCAAAATGTAAATACTGTAGACATTCAAACTATTAATCTGATCATCAAAATGTAAATACTGTAGACATTCAAACTATTAATCTGATCATCAAAATGTAAATACTGTAGACATTCAAACTATTAATCTGATCATCAAAATGTAAATACTGTAGACACTCAAACTATTAATCTGATCATCAAAATGTAAATACTGTAGACACTCAAACTATTAATCTGATCATCAAAATGTAAATACTGTAGACATTCAAACTATTAATCTGATCATCAAAATGTAAATACTGTAGACACTCAAACTATTAATCTGATCATCAAAATGTAAATACTGTAGACATTCAAACTATTAATCTGATCATCAAAATGTAAATACTGTAGACATTCAAACTATTAATCTGATCATCAAAATGTAAATACTGTAGACACTCAAACTATTAATCTGATCATCAAAATGTAAATACTGTAGACATTCAAACTATTAACCTGATCATCAAAATGTAAATACTGTAGACATTCAAACTATTAATCTGATCATCAAAATGTAAATACTGTAGACATTCAAACTATTAATCTGATCATCAAAATGTAAATACTGTAGACATTCAAACTATTAATCTGATCATCAAAATGTAAATACTGTAGACATTCAAACTATTAATCTGATCATCAAAATGTAAATATTGTAGACATTCAAACTATTAATCTGATCATCAAAATGTAAATACTGTAGACACTTAAACTATTATTCTGATCATCAAAATGTAAATATTGTAGACATTCAAACTATTAATCTGATCATCAAAATGTAAATACTGTAGACATTCAAACTATTAATCTGATCATCAAAATGTAAATACTGTAGACACTCAAACTATTAATCTGATCATCAAAATGTAAATACTGTAGACACTCAAACTATTAATCTGATCATCAAAATGTAAATACTGTAGACATTCAAACTATTAATCTGATCATCAAAATGTAAATACTGTAGACATTCAAACTATTAATCTGATCATCAAAATGTAAATACTGTAGACATTCAAACTATTAATCTGATCATCAAAATGTAAATACTGTAGACATTCAAACTATTAATCTGATCATCAAAATGTAAATACTGTAGACACTCAAACTATTAATCTGATCATCAAAATGTAAATACTGTAGACACTCAAACTATTAATCTGATCATCAAAATGTAAATACTGTAGACACTCAAACTATTAATCTGATCATCAAAATGTAAATACTGTAGACATTCAAACTGTTAATCTGATCATCAAAATGTAAATACTGTAGACATTCAAACTATTAATCTGATCATCAAAATGTAAATACTGTAGACATTCAAACTATTAATCTGATCATCAAAATGTAAATACTGTAGACACTCAAACTATTAATCTGATCATCAAAATGTAAATACTGTAGACACTCAAACTATTAATCTGATCATCAAAATGTAAATACTGTAGACATTCAAACTATTAATCTGATCATCAAAATGTAAATACTGTAGACATTCAAACTATTAATCTGATCATCAAAATGTAAATACTGTAGACACTCAAACTATTAATCTGATCATCAAAATGTAAATACTGTAGACATTCAAACTATTAACCTGATCATCAAATTGTAAATACTGTAGACATTCAAACTATTATTCTGATCATCAAAATGTAAATATTGTAGACATTCAAACTATAAATCTGATCATCAAAATGGAAATAGTGTAGACACTCAAACTATTAATCTGATCATCAAAATGTAAATACTGTAGACACTCAAACTATTAATCTGATCATCAAAATGTAAATACTGTAGACATTCAAACTATTAATCTGATCATCAAAATGTAAATACTGTAGACATTCAAACTATTAATCTGATCATCAAAATGTAAATACTGTAGACATTCAAACTATTAATCTGATCATCAAAATGTAAATACTGTAGACACTCAAACTATTAATCTGATCATCAAAATGTAAATACTGTAGACATTCAAACTATTAATCTGATCATCAAAATGTAAATACTGTAGACATTCAAACTATTAATCTGATCATCAAAATGTAAATACTGTAGACATTCAAACTATTAATCTGATCATCAAAATGTAAATACTGTAGACACTCAAACTATTAATCTGATCATCAAAATGTAAATACTGTAGACATTCAAACTATTAATCTGATCATCAAAATGTAAATACTGTAGACATTCAAACTATTAATCTGATCATCAAAATGTAAATACTGTAGACATTCAAACTATTAATCTGATCATCAAAATGTAAATACTGTAGACATTCAAACTATTAATCTGATCATCAAAATGTAAATACTGTAGACATTCAAACTATTAATCTGATCATCAAAATGTAAATACTGTAGACATTCAAACTATTAATCTGATCATCAAAATGTAAATACTGTAGACACTCAAACTATTAATCTGATCATCAAAATGTAAATACTGTAGACATTCAAACTATTAATCTGATCATCAAAATGTAAATACTGTAGACATTCAAACTATTAATCTGATCATCAAAATGTAAATACTGTAGACATTCAAACTATTAATCTGATCATCAAAATGTAAATACTGTAGACATTCAAACTATTAATCTGATCATCAAAATGTAAATACTGTAGACACTCAAACTATTAATCTGATCATCAAAATGTAAATACTGTAGACATTCAAACTATTAATCTGATCATCAAAATGTAAATACTGTAGACATTCAAACTATTAATCTGATCATCAAAATGTAAATACTGTAGACACTCAAACTATTAATCTGATCATCAAAATGTAAATACTGTAGACATTCAAACTATTAATCTGATCATCAAAATGTAAATACTGTAGACACAAACTATTAATCTGATCATATTAAATCTGACACTCAAACTATTAATCTGATCATCAAAATGTAAATACTGTAGACACTCAAACTATTAATCTGATCATCAAAATGTAAATACTGTAGACATTCAAACTATTAATCTGATCATCAAAATGTAAATACTGTAGACATTCAAACTATTAATCTGATCATCAAAATGTAAATACTGTAGACATTCAAACTATTAATCTGATCATCAAAATGTAAATACTGTAGACATTCAAACTATTAATCTGATCATCAAAATGTAAATACTGTAGACATTCAAACTATTAATCTGATCATCAAAATGTAAATACTGTAGACATTCAAACTATTAATCTGATCATCAAAATGTAAATACTGTAGACATTCAAACTATTAATCTGATCATCAAAATGTAAATACTGTAGACACTCAAACTATTAATCTGATCATCAAAATGTAAATACTGTAGACATTCAAACTATTAATCTGATCATCAAAATGTAAATACTGTAGACATTCAAACTATTAATCTGATCATCAAAATGTAAATACTGTAGACATTCAAACTATTAATCTGATCATCAAAATGTAAATACTGTAGACACTCAAACTATTAATCTGATCATCAAAATGTAAATACTGTAGACATTCTATTAATCTGATCATCAAAATGTAAATACTGTAGACATTCAAACTATTAATCTGATCATCAAAATGTAAATACTGTAGACATTCAAACTATTAATCTGATCATCAAAATGTAAATACTGTAGACATTCAAACTATTAATCTGATCATCAAAATGTAAATACTGTAGACACTCAAACTATTAATCTGATCATCAAAATGTAAATACTGTAGACATTCAAACTATTAATCTGATCATCAAAATGTAAATACTGTAGACATTCAAACTATTAATCTGATCATCAAAATGTAAATACTGTAGACATTCAAACTATTAATCTGATCATCAAAATGTAAATACTGTAGACATTCAAACTATTAATCTGATCATCAAAATGTAAATACTGTAGACATTCAAACTATTAATCTGATCATCAAAATGTAAATACTGTAGACATTCAAACTATTAATCTGATCATCAAAATGTAAATACTGTAGACATTCAAACTATTAATCTGATCATCAAAATGTAAATACTGTAGACATTCAAACTATTAATCTGATCATCAAAATGTAAATACTGTAGACATTCAAACTATTAATCTGATCATCAAAATGTAAATACTGTAGACATTCAAACTATTAATCTGATCATCAAAATGTAAATACTGTAGACATTCAAACTATTAATCTGATCATCAAAATGTAAATACTGTAGACATTCAAACTATTAATCTGATCATCAAAATGTAAATACTGTAGACATTCAAACTATTAATCTGATCATCAAAATGTAAATACTGTAGACATTCAAACTATTAATCTGATCATCAAAATGTAAATACTGTAGACATTCAAACTATTAATCTGATCATCAAAATGTAAATACTGTAGACACTCAAACTATTAATCTGATCATCAAAATGTAAATACTGTAGACATTCAAACTATTAATCTGATCATCAAAATGTAAATACTGTAGACATTCAAACTATTAATCTGATCATCAAAATGTAAATACTGTAGACATTCAAACTATTAATCTGATCATCAAAATGTAAATACTGTAGACACTCAAACTATTAATCTGATCATCAAAATGTAAATACTGTAGACATTCAAACTATTAATCTGATCATCAAAATGTAAATACTGTAGACACTCAAACTATTAATCTGATCATCAAAATGTAAATACTGTAGACACTCAAACTATTAATCTGATCATCAAAATGTAAATACTGTAGACATTCAAACTATTAATCTGATCATCAAAATGTAAATACTGTAGACATTCAAACTATTAATCTGATCATCAAAATGTAAATACTGTAGACATTCAAACTATTAATCTGATCATCAAAATGTAAATACTGTAGACATTCAAACTATTAATCTGATCATCAAAATGTAAATACTGTAGACATTCAAACTATTAATCTGATCATCAAAATGTAAATACTGTAGACATTCAAACTATTAATCTGATCATAAAAAATGTAAATACTGTAGACATTCAAACTATTAATCTGATCATCAAAATGTAAATACTGTAGACATTCAAACTATTAATCTGATCATCAAAATGTAAATACTGTAGACATTCAAACTATTAATCTGATCATCAAAATGTAAATACTGTAGACATTCAAACTATTAATCTGATCATCAAAATGTAAATACTGTAGACATTCAAACTATTAATCTGATCATCAAAATGTAAATACTGTAAATCATCAAAATGTAAATGTAGACATTCAAACTATTAATCTGATCATCAAAATGTAAATACTGTAGACATTCAAACTATTAATCTGATCATCAAAATGTAAATACTGTAGACATTCAAACTATTAATCTGATCATCAAAATGTAAATACTGTAGACATTCAAACTATTAATCTGATCATCAAAATGTAAATACTGTAGACACTCAAACTATTAATCTGATCATCAAAATGTAAATACTGTAGACACTCAAACTATTAATCTGATCATCAAAATGTAAATACTGTAGACACTCAAACTATTAATCTGATCATCAAAATGTAAATACTGTAGACATTCAAACTATTAATCTGATCATCAAAATGTAAATACTGTAGACATTCAAACTATTAATCTGATCATCAAAATGTAAATACTGTAGACATTCAAACTATTAATCTGATCATCAAAATGTAAATACTGTAGACACTCAAACTATTAATCTGATCATCAAAATGTAAATACTGTAGACATTCAAACTATTAATCTGATCATCAAAATGTAAATACTGTAGACATTCAAACTATTAATCTGATCATCAAAATGTAAATACTGTAGACATTCAAACTATTAATCTGATCATCAAAATGTAAATACTGTAGACACTCAAACTATTAATCTGATCATCAAAATGTAAATACTGTAGACATTCAAACTATTAATCTGATCATCAAAATGTAAATACTGTAGACACTCAAACTATTAATCTGATCATCAAAATGTAAATACTGTAGACACTCAAACTATTAATCTGATCATCAAAATGTAAATACTGTAGACATTCAAACTATTAATCTGATCATCAAAATGTAAATACTGTAGACACTCAAACTATTAATCTGATCATCAAAATGTAAATACTGTAGACATTCAAACTATTAATCTGATCATCAAAATGTAAATACTGTAGACATTCAAACTATTAATCTGATCATCAAAATGTAAATACTGTAGACATTCAAACTATTAATCTGATCATCAAAATGTAAATACTGTAGACATTCAAACTATTAATCTGATCATCAAAATGTAAATACTGTAGACATTCAAACTATTAATCTGATCATCAAAATGTAAATACTGTAGACATTCAAACTATTAATCTGATCATCAAAATGTAAATACTGTAGACACTCAAACTATTAATCTGATCATCAAAATGTAAATACTGTAGACATTCAAACTATTAATCTGATCATCAAAATGTAAATACTGTAGACATTCAAACTATTAATCTGATCATCAAAATGTAAATACTGTAGACATTCAAACTATTAATCTGATCATCAAAATGTAAATACTGTAGACATTCAAACTATTAATCTGATCATCAAAATGTAAATACTGTAGACATTCAAACTATTAATCTGATCATCAAAATGTAAATACTGTAGACATTCAAACTATTAATCTGATCATCAAAATGTAAATACTGTAGACACTCAAACTATTAATCTGATCATCAAAATGTAAATACTGTAGACATTCAAACTATTAATCTGATCATCAAAATGTAAATACTGTAGACATTCAAACTATTAATCTGATCATCAAAATGTAAATACTGTAGACATTCAAACTATTAATCTGATCATCAAAATGTAAATACTGTAGACATTCAAACTATTAATCTGATCATCAAAATGTAAATACTGTAGACATTCAAACTATTAATCTGATCATCAAAATGTAAATACTGTAGACATTCAAACTATTAATCTGATCATCAAAATGTAAATACTGTAGACATTCAAACTATTAATCTGATCATCAAAATGTAAATACTGTAGACACTCAAACTATTAATCTGATCATCAAAATGTAAATACTGTAGACATTCAAACTATTAATCTGATCATCAAAATGTAAATACTGTAGACACTCAAACTATTAATCTGATCATCAAAATGTAAATACTGTAGACACTCAAACTATTAATCTGATCATCAAAATGTAAATACTGTAGACACTCAAACTATTAATCTGATCATCAAAATGTAAATACTGTAGACACTCAAACTATTAATCTGATCATCAAAATGTAAATACTGTAGACATTCAAACTATTAATCTGATCATCAAAATGTAAATACTGTAGACATTCAAACTATTAATCTGATCATCAAAATGTAAATACTGTAGACATTCAAACTATTAATCTGATCATCAAAATGTAAATACTGTAGACACTCAAACTATTAATCTGATCATCAAAATGTAAATACTGTAGACATTCAAACTATTAATCTGATCATCAAAATGTAAATACTGTAGACACTCAAACTATTAATCTGATCATCAAAATGTAAATACTGTAGACACTCAAACTATTAATCTGATCATCAAAATGTAAATACTGTAGACATTCAAACTATTAATCTGATCATCAAAATGTAAATACTGTAGACATTCAAACTATTAATCTGATCATCAAAATGTAAATACTGTAGACATTCAAACTATTAATCTGATCATCAAAATGTAAATACTGTAGACATTCAAACTATTAATCTGATCATCAAAATGTAAATACTGTAGACATTCAAACTATTAATCTGATCATCAAAATGTAAATACTGTAGACATTCAAACTATTATTCTGATCATCAAAATGTAAATATTGTAGACATTCAAACTATTAATCTGATCATCAAAATGTAAATACTGTAGACACTCAAACTATTAATCTGATCATCAAAATGTAAATACTGTAGACATTCAAACTATTAATCTGATCATCAAAATGTAAATACTGTAGACACTCAAACTATTAATCTGATCATCAAAATGTAAATACTGTAGACATTCAAACTATTAATCTGATCATCAAAATGTAAATACTGTAGACACTCAAACTATTAATCTGATCATCAAAATGTAAATACTGTAGACACTCAAACTATTAATCTGATCATCAAAATGTAAATACTGTAGACACTCAAACTATTAATCTGATCATCAAAATGTAAATACTGTAGACACTCAAACTATTAATCTGATCATCAAAATGTAAATACTGTAGACATTCAAACTATTAATCTGATCATCAAAATGTAAATACTGTAGACACTCAAACTATTAATCTGATCATCAAAATGTAAATACTGTAGACATTCAAACTATTAATCTGATCATCAAAATGTAAATACTGTAGACACTCAAACTATTAATCTGATCATCAAAATGTAAATACTGTAGACATTCAAACTATTAATCTGATCATCAAAATGTAAATACTGTAGACATTCAAACTATTAATCTGATCATCAAAATGTAAATACTGTAGACATTCAAACTATTAATCTGATCATCAAAATGTAAATACTGTAGACACTCAAACTATTAATCTGATCATCAAAATGTAAATACTGTAGACATTCAAACTATTAATCTGATCATCAAAATGTAAATACTGTAGACATTCAAACTATTAATCTGATCATCAAAATGTAAATACTGTAGACATTCAAACTATTAATCTGATCATCAAAATGTAAATACTGTAGACATTCAAACTATTAATCTGATCATCAAAATGTAAATACTGTAGACATTCAAACTATTAATCTGATCATCAAAATGTAAATACTGTAGACATTCAAACTATTAATCTGATCATCAAAATGTAAATACTGTAGACATTCAAACTATTAATCTGATCATCAAAATGTAAATACTGTAGACATTCAAACTATTAATCTGATCATCAAAATGTAAATACTGTAGACACTCAAACTATTAATCTGATCATCAAAATGTAAATACTGTAGACACTCAAACTATTAATCTGATCATCAAAATGTAAATACTGTAGACATTCAAACTATTAATCTGATCATCAAAATGTAAATACTGTAGACATTCAAACTATTAATCTGATCATCAAAATGTAAATACTGTAGACATTCAAACTATTAATCTGATCATCAAAATGTAAATACTGTAGACATTCAAACTATTAATCTGATCATCAAAATGTAAATACTGTAGACATTCAAACTATTAATCTGATCATCAAAATGTAAATACTGTAGACATTCAAACTATTAATCTGATCATCAAAATGTAAATACTGTAGACATTCAAACTATTAATCTGATCATCAAAATGTAAATACTGTAGACATTCAAACTATTAATCTGATCATCAAAATGTAAATACTGTAGACACTCAAACTATTAATCTGATCATCAAAATGTAAATACTGTAGACATTCAAACTATTAATCTGATCATCAAAATGTAAATACTGTAGACATTCAAACTATTAATCTGATCATCAAAATGTAAATACTGTAGACACTCAAACTATTAATCTGATCATCAAAATGTAAATACTGTAGACATTCAAACTATTAATCTGATCATCAAAATGTAAATACTGTAGACACTCAAACTATTAATCTGATCATCAAAATGTAAATACTGTAGACATTCAAACTATTAATCTGATCATCAAAATGTAAATACTGTAGACACTCAAACTATTAATCTGATCATCAAAATGTAAATACTGTAGACACTCAAACTATTAATCTGATCATCAAAATGTAAATACTGTAGACATTCAAACTATTAATCTGATCATCAAAATGTAAATACTGTAGACACTCAAACTATTAATCTGATCATCAAAATGTAAATACTGTAGACATTCAAACTATTAATCTGATCATCAAAATGTAAATACTGTAGACACTCAAACTATTAATCTGATCATCAAAATGTAAATACTGTAGACATTCAAACTATTAATCTGATCATCAAAATGTAAATACTGTAGACATTCAAACTATTAATCTGATCATCAAAATGTAAATACTGTAGACACTCAAACTATTAATCTGATCATCAAAATGTAAATACTGTAGACACTCAAACTATTAATCTGATCATCAAAATGTAAATACTGTAGACATTCAGAATGTAAAACTGATAATCAAAATGTAAATACTGTAGACATTCAAACTATTAATCTGATCATCAAAATGTAAATACTGTAGACATTCAAACTATTAATCTGATCATCAAAATGTAAATACTGTAGACACTCAAACTATTAATCTAAACATCAAAATGTAAATACTGTAGACATTCAAACTGTTAATCTGATCATCAAAATGTAAATACTGTAGACATTGAGACTGTAAAACTGATAATCAAAATGTAAATACTGTAGACATTCAAACTATTAATCTGATCATCAAAATGTAAATACTGTAGACACTCAAACTATTAATCTGATCATCAAAATGTAAATACTGTAGACACTCAAACTATTAATCTGATCATCAAAATGTAAATACTGTAGACATTCAAACTATTAATCTGATCATCAAAATGTAAATACTGTAGACATTCAAACTATTAATCTGATCATCAAAATGTAAATACTGTAGACATTCAAACTATTAATCTGATCATCAAAATGTAAATACTGTAGACACTCAAACTATTAATCTGATCATCAAAATGTAAATACTGTAGACATTCAAACTATTAATCTGATCATCAAAATGTAAATACTGTAGACATTCAAACTATTAATCTGATCATCAAAATGTAAATACTGTAGACATTCAAACTATTAATCTGATCATCAAAATGTAAATACTGTAGACACTCAAACTATTAATCTGATCATCAAAATGTAAATACTGTAGACATTCAAACTATTAATCTGATCATCAAAATGTAAATACTGTAGACACTCAAACTATTAATCTGATCATCAAAATGTAAATACTGTAGACATTCAAACTATTAATCTGATCATCAAAATGTAAATACTGTAGACATTCAAACTATTAATCTGATCATCAAAATGTAAATACTGTAGACATTCAAACTATTAATCTGATCATCAAAATGTAAATACTGTAGACATTCAAACTATTAATCTGATCATCAAAATGTAAATACTGTAGACATTCAAACTATTAATCTGATCATCAAAATGTAAATACTGTAGACATTCAAACTATTAATCTGATCATCAAAATGTAAATACTGTAGACACTCAAACTATTAATCTGATCATCAAAATGTAAATACTGTAGACATTCAAACTATTAATCTGATCATCAAAATGTAAATACTGTAGACATTCAAACTATTAATCTGATCATCAAAATGTAAATACTGTAGACATTCAAACTATTAATCTGATCATCAAAATGTAAATACTGTAGACATTCAAACTATTAATCTGATCATCAAAATGTAAATACTGTAGACATTCAAACTATTAATCTGATCATCAAAATGTAAATACTGTAGACATTCAAACTATTAATCTGATCATCAAAATGTAAATACTGTAGACATTCAAACTATTAATCTGATCATCAAAATGTAAATACTGTAGACACTCAAACTATTAATCTGATCATCAAAATGTAAATACTGTAGACATTCAAACTATTAATCTGATCATCAAAATGTAAATACTGTAGACACTCAAACTATTAATCTGATCATCAAAATGTAAATATTGTAGACACTCAAACTATTAATCTGATCATCAAAATGTAAATACTGTAGACATTGAAACTATTAATCTGATCATCAAAATGTAAATACTGTAGACACTCAAACTATTAATCTGATCATCAAAATGTAAATACTGTAGACATTCAAACTATTAATCTGATCATCAAAATGTAAATACTGTAGACATTCAAACTATTAATCTGATCATCAAAATGTAAATACTGTAGACATTCAAACTATTAATCTGATCATCAAAATGTAAATACTGTAGACACTCAAACTATTAATCTGATCATCAAAATGTAAATACTGTAGACATTCAAACTATTAATCTGATCATCAAAATGTAAATACTGTAGACATTCAAACTATTAATCTGATCATCAAAATGTAAATACTGTAGACATTCAAACTATTAATCTGATCATCAAAATGTAAATACTGTAGACACTCAAACTATTAATCTGATCATCAAAATGTAAATACTGTAGACATTCAAACTATTAATCTGATCATCAAAATGTAAATACTGTAGACATTCAAACTATTAATCTGATCATCAAAATGTAAATACTGTAGACATTCAAACTATTAATCTGATCATCAAAATGTAAATACTGTAGACATTCAAACTATTAATCTGATCATCAAAATGTAAATACTGTAGACATTCAAACTATTAATCTGATCATCAAAATGTAAATACTGTAGACATTCAAACTATTAATCTGATCATCAAAATGTAAATACTGTAGACATTCAAACTATTAATCTGATCATCAAAATGTAAATACTGTAGACACTCAAACTATTAATCTGATCATCAAAATGTAAATACTGTAGACATTCAAACTATTAATCTGATCATCAAAATGTAAATACTGTAGACATTCAAACTATTAATCTGATCATCAAAATGTAAATACTGTAGACATTCAAACTATTAATCTGATCATCAAAATGTAAATACTGTAGACATTCAAACTATTAATCTGATCATCAAAATGTAAATACTGTAGACACTCAAACTATTAATCTGATCATCAAAATGTAAATACTGTAGACATTCAAACTATTAATCTGATCATCAAAATGTAAATACTGTAGACATTCAAACTATTAATCTGATCATCAAAATGTAAATACTGTAGACATTCAAACTATTAATCTGATCATCAAAATGTAAATACTGTAGACACTCAAACTATTAATCTGATCATCAAAATGTAAATACTGTAGACATTCAAACTATTAATCTGATCATCAAAATGTAAATACTGTAGACATTCAAACTATTAATCTGATCATCAAAATGTAAATACTGTAGACATTCAAACTATTAATCTGATCATCAAAATGTAAATACTGTAGACATTCAAACTATTAATCTGATCATCAAAATGTAAATACTGTAGACACTCAAACTATTAATCTGATCATCAAAATGTAAATACTGTAGACACTCAAACTATTAATCTGATCATCAAAATGTAAATACTGTAGACATTCAAACTATTAATCTGATCATCAAAATGTAAATACTGTAGACATTCAAACTATTAATCTGATCATCAAAATGTAAATACTGTAGACATTCAAACTATTAATCTGATCATCAAAATGTAAATACTGTAGACACTCAAACTATTAATCTGATCATCAAAATGTAAATACTGTAGACATTCAAACTATTAATCTGATCATCAAAATGTAAATACTGTAGACATTCAAACTATTAATCTGATCATCAAAATGTAAATACTGTAGACATTCAAACTATTAATCTGATCATCAAAATGTAAATACTGTAGACACTCAAACTATTAATCTGATCATCAAAATGTAAATACTGTAGACATTCAAACTATTAATCTGATCATCAAAATGTAAATACTGTAGACATTCAAACTATTAATCTGATCATCAAAATGTAAATACTGTAGACACTCAAACTATTAATCTGATCATCAAAATGTAAATACTGTAGACATTCAAACTATTAATCTGATCATCAAAATGTAAATACTGTAGACATTCAAACTATTAATCTGATCATCAAAATGTAAATACTGTAGACATTCAAACTATTAATCTGATCATCAAAATGTAAATACTGTAGACACTCAAACTATTAATCTGATCATCAAAATGTAAATACTGTAGACATTCAAACTATTAATCTGATCATCAAAATGTAAAATGTAGACATTCAAAATTATCTGATCATCAAAATGACTGTAGACATTCAAACTATTAATCTGATCATCAAAATGTAAATACTGTAGACATTCAAACTATTAATCTGATCATCAAAATGTAAATACTGTAGACATTCAAACTATTAATCTGATCATCAAAATGTAAATACTGTAGACATTCAAACTATTAATCTGATCATCAAAATGTAAATACTGTAGACATTCAAACTATTAATCTGATCATCAAAATGTAAATACTGTAGACATTCAAACTATTAATCTGATCATCAAAATGTAAATACTGTAGACACTCAAACTATTAATCTGATCATCAAAATGTAAATACTGTAGACATTCAAACTATTAATCTGATCATCAAAATGTAAATACTGTAGACACTCAAACTATTAATCTGATCATCAAAATGTAAATACTGTAGACATTCAAACTATTAATCTGATCATCAAAATGTAAATACTGTAGACACTCAAACTATTAATCTGATCATCAAAATGTAAATACTGTAGACACTCAAACTATTAATCTGATCATCAAAATGTAAATACTGTAGACATTCAAACTATTAATCTGATCATCAAAATGTAAATACTGTAGACACTCAAACTATTAATCTGATCATCAAAATGTAAATACTGTAGACATTCAAACTATTAATCTGATCATCAAAATGTAAATACTGTAGACACTCAAACTATTAATCTGATCATCAAAATGTAAATACTGTAGACATTCAAACTATTAATCTGATCATCAAAATGTAAATATTGTAGACATTCAAACTATTAATCTGATCATCAAAATGTAAATACTGTAGACACTTCAAACTATTAATCTGATCATCAAAATGTAAATACTGTAGACACTCAAACTATTAATCTGATCATCAAAATGTAAATAATGTAGACATTCAGACTATAAAACTGATCATCAAAATGTAAATACTGCAGACATTCAAACTATTAATCTGATCATCAAAATGTAAATACTGTAGACATTCAAACTATTAATCTGATCATCAAAATGTAAATACTGTAGACACTCAAACTATTAATCTGATCATCAAAATGTAAATACTGTAGACATTCAAACTATTAATCTGATCATCAAAATGTAAATACTGTAGACATTCAAACTATTAATCTGATCATCAAAATGTAAATACTGTAGACATTCAAACTATTAATCTGATCATCAAAATGTAAATACTGTAGACACTCAAACTATTAATCTGATCATCAAAATGTAAATACTGTAGACATTCAAACTATTAATCTGATCATCAAAATGTAAATACTGTAGACATTCAAACTATTAATCTGATCATCAAAATGTAAATACTGTAGTCAAACTATTAATCTGATCATCAAAATGTAAATACTGTAGACATTCAAACTATTAATCTGATCATCAAAATGTAAATACTGTAGACATTCAAACTATTAATCTGATCATCAAAATGTAAATACTGTAGACATTCAAACTATTAATCTGATCATCAAAATGTAAATACTGTAGACATTCAAACTATTAATCTGATCATCAAAATGTAAATACTGTAGACATTCAAACTATTAATCTGATCATCAAAATGTAAATACTGTAGACACTCAAACTATTAATCTGATCATCAAAATGTAAATACTGTAGACATTCAAACTATTAATCTGATCATCAAAATGTAAATACTGTAGACATTCAAACTATTAATCTGATCATCAAAATGTAAATACTGTAGACATTCAAACTATTAATCTGATCATCAAAATGTAAATACTGTAGACACTCAAACTATTAATCTGATCATCAAAATGTAAATACTGTAGACATTCAAACTATTAATCTGATCATCAAAATGTAAATACTGTAGACATTCAAACTATTAATCTGATCATCAAAATGTAAATACTGTAGACATTCAAACTATTAATCTGATCATCAAAATGTAAATACTGTAGACATTCAAACTATTAATCTGATCATCAAAATGTAAATACTGTAGACATTCAAACTATTAATCTGATCATCAAAATGTAAATACTGTAGACATTCAAACTATTAATCTGATCATCAAAATGTAAATACTGTAGACACTCAAACTATTAATCTGATCATCAAAATGTAAATACTGTAGACATTCAAACTATTAATCTGATCATCAAAATGTAAATACTGTAGACATTCAAACTATTAATCTGATCATCAAAATGTAAATACTGTAGACACTCAAACTATTAATCTGATCATCAAAATGTAAATACTGTAGACATTCAAACTATTAATCTGATCATCAAAATGTAAATACTGTAGACACTCAAACTATTAATCTGATCATCAAAATGTAAATACTGTAGACACTCAAACTATTAATCTGATCATCAAAATGTAAATACTGTAGACATTCAAACTATTAATCTGATCATCAAAATGTAAATACTGTAGACATTCAAACTATTAATCTGATCATCAAAATGTAAATACTGTAGACATTCAAACTATTAATCTGATCATCAAAATGTAAATACTGTAGACATTCAAACTATTAATCTGATCATCAAAATGTAAATACTGTAGACATTCAAACTATTAATCTGATCATCAAAATGTAAATACTGTAGACATTCAAACTATTAATCTGATCATCAAAATGTAAATACTGTAGACATTCAAACTATTAATCTGATCATCAAAATGTAAATACTGTAGACATTCAAACTATTAATCTGATCATCAAAATGTAAATACTGTAGACATTCAAACTATTAATCTGATCATCAAAATGTAAATACTGTAGACATTCAAACTATTAATCTGATCATCAAAATGTAAATACTGTAGACATTCAAACTATTAATCTGATCATCAAAATGTAAATACTGTAGACACTCAAACTATTAATCTGATCATCAAAATGTAAATACTGTAGACATTCAAACTATTAATCTGATCATCAAAATGTAAATACTGTAGACACTCAAACTATTAATCTGATCATCAAAATGTAAATACTGTAGACATTCAAACTATTAATCTGATCATCAAAATGTAAATACTGTAGACATTCAAACTATTAATCTGATCATCAAAATGTAAATACTGTAGACACTCAAACTATTAATCTGATCATCAAAATGTAAATACTGTAGACATTCAAACTATTAATCTGATCATCAAAATGTAAATACTGTAGACATTCAAACTATTAATCTGATCATCAAAATGTAAATACTGTAGACATTCAAACTATTAATCTGATCATCAAAATGTAAATACTGTAGACATTCAAACTATTAATCTGATCATCAAAATGTAAATACTGTAGACACTCAAACTATTAATCTGATCATCAAAATGTAAATACTGTAGACACTCAAACTATTAATCTGATCATCAAAATGTAAATACTGTAGACATTCAAACTATTAATCTGATCATCAAAATGTAAATACTGTAGACATTCAAACTATTAATCTGATCATCAAAATGTAAATACTGTAGACATTCAAACTATTAATCTGATCATCAAAATGTAAATACTGTAGACATTCAAACTATTAATCTGATCATCAAAATGTAAATACTGTAGACATTCAAACTATTAATCTGATCATCAAAATGTAAATACTGTAGACATTCAAACTATTAATCTGATCATCAAAATGTAAATACTGTAGACATTCAAACTATTAATCTGATCATCAAAATGTAAATACTGTAGACACTCAAACTATTAATCTGATCATCAAAATGTAAATACTGTAGACATTCAAACTATTAATCTGATCATCAAAATGTAAATACTGTAGACATTCAAACTATTAATCTGATCATCAAAATGTAAATACTGTAGACACTCAAACTATTAATCTGATCATCAAAATGTAAATACTGTAGACATTCAAACTATTAATCTGATCATCAAAATGTAAATACTGTAGACACTCAAACTATTAATCTGATCATCAAAATGTAAATACTGTAGACATTCAAACTATTAATCTGATCATCAAAATGTAAATACTGTAGACATTCAAACTATTAATCTGATCATCAAAATGTAAATACTGTAGACATTCAAACTATTAATCTGATCATCAAAATGTCAAAATACTGTAGACATTCAAACTATTAATCTGATCATCAAAATGTAAATACTGTAGACATTCAAACTATTAATCTGATCATCAAAATGTAAATACTGTAGACATTCAAACTATTAATCTGATCATCAAAATGTAAATACTGTAGACACTCAAACTATTAATCTGATCATCAAAATGTAAATACTGTAGACATTCAAACTATTAATCTGATCATCAAAATGTAAATACTGTAGACATTCAAACTATTAATCTGATCATCAAAATGTAAATACTGTAGACATTCAAACTATTAATCTGATCATCAAAATGTAAATACTGTAGACATTCAAACTATTAATCTGATCATCAAAATGTAAATACTGTAGACACTCAAACTATTAATCTGATCATCAAAATGTAAATACTGTAGACACTCAAACTATTAATCTGATCATCAAAATGTAAATACTGTAGACATTCAAACTATTAATCTGATCATCAAAATGTAAATACTGTAGACACTCAAACTATTAATCTGATCATCAAAATGTAAATACTGTAGACATTCAAACTATTAATCTGATCATCAAAATGTAAATACTGTAGACATTCAAACTATTAATCTGATCATCAAAATGTAAATACTGTAGACATTCAAACTATTAATCTGATCATCAAAATGTAAATACTGTAGACATTCAAACTATTAATCTGATCATCAAAATGTAAATACTGTAGACATTCAAACTATTAATCTGATCATCAAAATGTAAATACTGTAGACATTCAAACTATTAATCTGATCATCAAAATGTAAATACTGTAGACATTCAAACTATTAATCTGATCATCAAAATGTAAATACTGTAGACACTCAAACTATTAATCTGATCATCAAAATGTAAATACTGTAGACATTCAAAATGTTAATCTGATCATCAAAATGTAAATACTGTAGACATTCAAACTATTAATCTGATCATCAAAATGTAAATACTGTAGACATTCAAACTATTAATCTGATCATCAAAATGTAAATACTGTAGACACTCAAACTATTAATCTGATCATCAAAATGTAAATACTGTAGACATTCAAACTATTAATCTGATCATCAAAATGTAAATACTGTAGACATTCAAACTATTAATCTGATCATCAAAATGTAAATACTGTAGACATTCAAACTATTAATCTGATCATCAAAATGTAAATACTGTAGACACTCAAACTATTAATCTGATCATCAAAATGTAAATACTGTAGACATTCAAACTATTAATCTGATCATCAAAATGTAAATACTGTAGACATTCAAACTATTAATCTGATCATCAAAATGTAAATACTGTAGACACTCAAACTATTAATCTGATCATCAAAATGTAAATACTGTAGACATTCAAACTATTAATCTGATCATCAAAATGTAAATACTGTAGACATTCAAACTATTAATCTGATCATCAAAATGTAAATACTGTAGACATTCAAACTATTAATCTGATCATCAAAATGTAAATACTGTAGACATTCAAACTATTAATCTGATCATCAAAATGTAAATACTGTAGACATTCAAACTATTAATCTGATCATCAAAATGTAAAATACTTGTAGACATTCAAACTATTAATCTGATCATCAAAATGTAAATACTGTAGACATTCAAACTATTAATCTGATCATCAAAATGTAAATACTGTAGACATTCAAACTATTAATCTGATCATCAAAATGTAAATACTGTAGACATTCAAACTATTAATCTGATCATCAAAATGTAAATACTGTAGACACTCAAACTATTAATCTGATCATCAAAATGTAAATACTGTAGACATTCAAACTATTAATCTGATCATCAAATGTAAATACTGTAGACATTCAAACTATTAATCTGATCATCAAAATGTAAATACTGTAGACATTCAAACTATTAATCTGATCATCAAAATGTAAATACTGTAGACATTCAAACTATTAATCTGATCATCAAAATGTAAATACTGTAGACATTCAAACTATTAATCTGATCATCAAAATGTAAATACTGTAGACACTCAAACTATTAATCTGATCATCAAAATGTAAATACTGTAGACACTCAAACTATTAATCTGATCATCAAAATGTAAATACTGTAGACATTCAAACTATTAATCTGATCATCAAAATGTAAATACTGTAGACATTCAAACTATTAATCTGATCATCAAAATGTAAATACTGTAGACATTCAAACTATTAATCTGATCATCAAAATGTAAATACTGTAGACATTCAAACTATTAATCTGATCATCAAAATGTAAATATTGTAGACATTCAAACTATTAATCTGATCATCAAAATGTAAATACTTGTAGACATTCAAACTATTAATCTGATCATCAAAATGTAAATACTGTAGACATTCAAACTATTAATCTGATCATCAAAATGTAAATACTGTAGACACTCAAACTATTAATCTGATCATCAAAATGTAAAATACTGTAGACATTCAAACTATTAATCTGATCATCAAAATGTAAAATACTGTAGACACTCAAACTATTAATCTGATCATCAAAATGTAAATACTGTAGACATTCAAACTATTAATCTGATCATCAAAATGTAAATACTGTAATTAACTGTGAATTCAAACTATTAATCTGATCATCAAAATGTAAATACTGTAGACATTCAAACTATTAATCTGATCATCAAAATGTAAATACTGTAGACATTCAAACTATTAATCTGATCATCAAAATGTAAATACTGTAGACACTCAAACTATTAATCTGATCATCAAAATGTAAATACTGTAGACATTCAA